>NC_022011.1:36909363-36910563 GCF_000317375.1 Microtus ochrogaster | reverse complement strand
AAAAAAAAAAAAAAAAAAAAAAAAAAAAAAAAAAAAAAAGAACCCAGAGACAAGAACTGAGGCCGAATCCAGGGAGGAATGCTGCTTACTAGTATGCTCTTGTAGCTTTCTCTGCTTACTTTCTCAAACAACTCAGGACCGGTTGCCGAGGGTGACACTACCCCACCACCCCTGTGTGCTGGGTCTGCCCACACAAATCATTAATCAAGAAAACGTGCTACAGAGATATTTTCTCAGCAGAGGTTCTTCTTCCCAGCAAGCTGACAACAAAACAAAACAGTCCAAAAGACAATTGACCCCTTGTCAATTTGACATGCAAACATATAACCATTAAACCATAGCTTTTCCTTTCATGTTGTCCCTAAAACACTCCAAGCCTTAAAAACTCCCAGTCTTTAAAATTTTAAACACTTTTTAAAAAGTTTAGGTTCTTTAGAGAACATCCTGTCTCCTTCAAAGTTCAAAACCTCTCTAAAATACCCAACGTTCCTTAACTATGGTCTCCCACAAAATAAAAAAAAAATGAAATTTTCTTGCACTAAGAGGAAAGAAACAAGGTCACACTCAAATGAGAGCAAAGTCAATGTCCCAGGGTCAGAATTCTGATACTCACCATCTTCTAGGCCCCAAATCTTGATACTGCGTACATAGTACATCTGATAGACTCACAACAGCACACACAGCACATCTCATAGACTCACAAGAGCACACACAGTGTATCTCATAGACTCACAAGAGCACACACAGTGTATCTCATAGACTCACAAGAGCACACACAGTGTATCCCATAGACTCACAAGAGCACACATAGTGTATCTCATAGGCTCGCGACAGCACACAGCACATCTCATAGACTCATGACAGCACAGATAGTGTTTGTCTTTGTGTAATGTGTTGGTTATAAGTGTTACAGATAATGGTCAGGAAAAAAGCTGAACAAAGGAAATTAGAATCAAGGTTCTTGTTTTGGAAAGAAAAAAAAAGCTAGGCTTTAGTAGCATATGTCTTTAATCCCAGCACTCAGCACTCAGGAGGCAGAAGCAGGTGGATCTCTGTCAGCCTGCTACAGAGCAAGTTCCAGAACTGGCTCCATAGCTACTGAGAAACCATGTCTTAAAGAAAGAAAGAAAGAAAGAAAGAAAGAAAGAAAGAAAGAAAGAAAGAAAGAAAGAAAGAAAGAAAGAAAGAAAGAGGAGAAAG
>NC_022011.1:36900300-36909263 GCF_000317375.1 Microtus ochrogaster | reverse complement strand
AAGAAAGAAAGAAAGAAAGAAAGAAAGAAAGAAAGAAAGAAAGAAAGAAAGAAAGAAAGAAAGAAAGAAAGAAAGAGGAGAAAGAGAGAGAAAGGAAGGAAGGAAGGAAGGAAGGAAGGAAGGAAGGAAGGAAGGAAGGAAGGAAAAGGTATTAAGTATTAATGTTCATAAGGCAGTAAGATAAGTTATCCTGTTTTGAAAGCTAGGTGAGGGAACAATGAAGACATACAATAGAAAGGATAAAGTGTAAGTTTGTTTCCACACCACAATTTATTAAACCAAACACTGGGATTAGAAGTGGTGCCAGCTGCTCACTTCTCTTTCTTACTTTCACATCTATAGATGAGGAACTTGCGTTCTCATGTGTCACATTATCCAGACATCAAGCATCCAGTTACTGTGTTTTCTGGTGTTTATTGAGTCTTACACTCTTGGAAAGGAAACCCTGGTAAATAGAATTTTTCTTTATTTTTCTCTAGTAATTTCAGTTAACATAATATTTGAGGTATTCAACAAGTTTTATATGCAAGTTATAAAACACCTCATCAAAAATAACTCTTGACAAGTGTTCCTCAAGGTCTGTAGAGATGGATCAGTGGTTCAAAACAATTGCTGCTCTTGCAGAGGACCAGAGTTTAGTAGGTGGAGACTGCTTGTTTGTTTCCCGACTGCTTACCCAGAAACTATATTGTAGGTGTTGGCGTATTGAGTTGGTACGCTAAATAACCAGACCAGCTCAAAACAACAGATATAATTTAATAATTAAAAAACGGGGTCTACAGAGCTAGTTCCAGGACAGGCTCCAAAGCCACAGCGAAACCATGTCTCGAAAAACCAAAAAAAAAAAAAAAAAAAAACGGGGAAACTCACGCTACCAGAGTGGAAGCTCCAAAGTCCAAATGGGTCCTGTGGGCGCACGCACATTCTACCTGGGCTCCAGGCGGCCACACCCTAGCCAGATGTGATTGGCTGCGCTGATGGCAAGCTCAGCCAATCACTATATTGATTACAACACTGTTTGGCTGAGAGTTTATGTGGATTCCTAGCTTGCTCTTACATCTTAAATTAACTTATTTCTACTAATCTGTGTCTCACCACAAGGTGTAGCCTACAGGTAAGGTTCCCACTGTCTCCTTTGGCAGTTACATGGTGTCTCTCGTACTCTACCTCCTTTTCTCCTATATCTCTGCTTGAAATTCCTGCCTTGCTATACTCTGTTCATCCACTGGCCAAAACAGCTTTATTAATCAACCAATAAAGCAACACATATACAAAAGGACACACAGAAGGTAGAGTCAGGGAGACACCATGTAGCTGCAGGATAACTATAATTCTGCTTCATTTAGAGTGGTCCCACTCTGTAAATTATCATACAATACTCTAACAGCTAAAACAAAGACATTCTGCCTTTGCCTATCCCTCCTAAAGTCAGAAGTGGTGGGAAAACCAGTCAGATCTATTTTTATCAATAGCACTCAGTAAAGCTTGAGAATCTGTGTATTATTCTCCATTAATGCTTTTTGTACTGTTACAGCATAGCATTGCATCATGTATACAAGATTCTAGACGGAAGTAAAGATTCAAGCCATTCTTGTGGGTAGTTGAAGATGGCTATAATTTTAGTTTTTCTAAACAAAAACACATTGGGGGAAGAAAAACATGAAGCAGGTTCAAAACACTGCCAAAATTCCCTTAGCCCTCATCCCTCAAACAGCTTCAACTGTGGGAGCATAAAACCAGAACCATTTGACAACAGCAGGCAACCAGAGTGAACAGTTGAGTTGTCAACAACCAGTAACATGTATCGTAAATTACAACATGCAAGTAAGATGAAAAACATGTGAAGGTGAATTATATCCATTCTAGAATGACTTCAGGAAAAACATTAAAAAAAAAAAACCCTCACAGTCCAGGACATTTGATTAACGCCATCTCTCAGCTGTAACGTGAAGCCACAGTAGTGACCTCAGAAGTTTGTAACTCGATGTTACACAAATCTAGATTGCAATGTGAACAGAGCTGTGCCCTGCAGCTGATGCTGAGCTCAGCTGGCTGGCTGGCTGTTCCATATGTCGATGCAGTAGCGTCTTCTGCCAAGGGTCATGCAGTGACTGCCTCAGGCTTTGGCATCTGGGAGTCTCTATAGCAACTCCTCTGCCAGCAAACAGGAGTTCTGTGTTCAGGAAAACTTTATTTATAAAACAAAGTAGTGGACCAGATTAGCCAATAAAGCCAGTCCAGTGAAACTCTGGTTCTCTCTGACTGAAGAGGGGCTCTTTTCCCCATTCTCTACCTCTACTGCTTGGAAAATGCAAAATTCAAAGTAGGAAGCAGGACATCCAATCACAATGAGAGGACAATGGCATCAGTACTGCTTGTATTTAACTTACTGAGCATTTTTAAAGAACATGAAGTCTTGTGATTTCAAGCCAGTAGACTGTGGTACACGTACTGAGAAAGAGCTAAGAATGCATGAGCAGAAGACAAAGACAAACCTTTTTTAAGCCAGTCCCACTCACTAAAATGTTTGTGACTGGATGAAAGATGTCTTTTGTTTATAGAAACTACCAATGAGGACATCAAATAATCACCACTGAGATACAGGCTGCACTCTGACACGTTGGATGATCCCATAATGTACAGGACAGAGAAGAAGGTGGTAAAGCACTTGTTGCACAGGCAGGAAGACCTAGGTTCGAACCCACAGACCACATAACAAGCTAAGTATGACAGCACATAGGTGCATGCCTGACACTCAATTGTGATTAGTAACTAGCTAAATAGCAGTAAGCCCTCTGATTCTCCTCACTTTTCCTCCCTCGATGGTCATCGTTCCTGCTCGTGTTGGCTTGGGACAAGGGTATCATGCCACAACTTTGAAGTGTTTTAACTCGGCTTCATTGTTATTGTATTTTGAGACAGAATCTCACAAAATCTAAGCTGCCCTCAAACATAGCTGTGGATGACCTTAAACTTTGGATCCTCCTGCTTTCACCTCCAGGATGCTGAAATCATAGGTGAGTAGCATCCTACCTGTTTCCATACATTTTTGAGTCCATATCACTTGTGCAGGTTCTGACCTTGTGCTATGGGCTGTGTCCAAAGATGCTGTGCCTGCTATAAGGCAAGACCAAGCTATCCACTGACCAAAGCTGAAATCAAGGATGGCCAGAGACCACCTGATTGATCTATAGTTAGGTCATTTTCTTCAAATCCACGGCAAGGGTATATAATTACAAATTGATTTAAATGCCCACTGTGAGGACAAGAAAGACAAAGCAACAGGAAGTATGTCTTTAAGAACACTATTCTGGAGCCAGAGAAATAGTTCAGTGGAATAGAGCTCTTGCTGCTCTTGCAAAGGACTTGGGTTTAGAGCCAGCACTCACATGGTGGGGCACAATCATCTAATTATTCTTCCACAAAACCACACCCACTGGAGGCTTCTGTGAGAGTGGTGCTCCACAATCTCACTGTGTTCCCATGTAGCACCTGGCCTTTTAACACTTGCCTTTCTACTTTCACAGTATGTAATTATGATGTCATACCAGGTGAAACAGACACTGGAAACAACACAGAACCAGACCTGGTTCCCTGTGCATCAATCAACTGCTTCATGCAAACTGGGCTGCGATTCTATCCTCCTCACCGTTTCCAAAACCACAGTCAATTGCTTCTGCCCACATGCTTCCACAGAGACGACACAGGTAAGAACATGCTCGTCTGACAGCAGGAGTGCTGTTTTGACTGCTGTGTGGGCTTGGGGAGAATGTGCCAGGTGCTGCCTCAGCAAATAAAGGAATTAAAGTATGTTTTTGTCCTTTAGAGAGAAAAAGAGAGGCAGGGAGAAAGGGAAGGAGGAGAAGAGAATGTGAGGAGAAAGAGGGGGAAATGGAAGACAGCAATTTGAGCAAGGAAGATCCAGCACAGAGGAAAGAGGGGGAGGAGGAGGGAGGAACAATAGAAAGGTAATTTGCCATCAGAAAGGGACATTTTTCAGAGTCGCTTCTCCAAGAACAATACCATATTTCTTAGATCCATATAAAAATACATTTTTTCTTAAAAAGGTAATTAGTTTTATTAGTTCACAATGGCCCTCATCCACTTCAGACATTTCACCTGAAATATTCTAAAAAGAATCCCACCTTAGGCCTGAGAGCTTTGTGATCAGACTGAGTTAGAGTCATTAGCTTTCCCTTTGACAGATGAGAAGAAGGAGGCAGGAGAGAGCAGCATATCCAGGCCCAGTAGGGGTTGGCTGCAGCTCTTGGGGAGAGGGGGTCCTGGAGCAAAGGACTGTTCTCTGGGCAGGACTCCGAGCTTACATCTGAGACTGGTAGATGGGTAAGATTGTTTTTCTAAAAGGCATCTCTGAGGGCTCGAGATTTGGCACCATTGGTAGAGTGGTTAGCAAGCATGCACAAAACCTCAGGTTTAGCCCCAGCAGTGCCTAAAACCTGCATAATGGCTCACACTTGTGATACTAACACTCAAGAGTTAGAGACAAGAGGATCATAAGGTCAAGGCCAGTCTTGGCTGTATCTGGTTCTTGACACTAGTCTGAGCTAGAAACGTAGGGGATTGGGGAGAGTGGAGCATTCCTGTGCATAGAATCAATAATGATAGTTATTTTTTTTTTACTTTTAACTGACAAAAAAAATAAAATAAAATAAAGGGGCGCAGCATTAGGAAGATTGAAACCACTGCTCTATACCATGCTTCCAACTTGACCCTGAAATTGTTTCAAATGTCTTTTCTTTTCTTGTTGTTGTTATTGTTTTGTATTGTTATTGTTCTAAATACAGAAGAAAAAAAGTTAAAAAAAATAATGATAGTTATTGCAACAGACAATTCTTGGGTTAAAAACCACACTGTGAACTGATCAGTTGGCTCTGGTTGTTAATTTATGCTTCTTTGGAAATCAAATAAGAGCTAGAAAGAGAAATGCTATTGAAGTCTTTGTCGTTTGTGGATTTACCCTGTCAGCAAGATTACCTGCTGTCAAAATAACTGGTTAAGAGAATTTAGAATCTTAGCTTTCACAGAGGGGAGAGAATCCACGAAACACAAGATTGCTCACCCTTGCATTTCCTACTTTTAAACAACATAATTCTCATATCTAATAATGGTCTTGAAAAAATATAAACATTAAACTTTTTACTGAGTTTATTATTTCTTTCTTATTCCTTGTGGGGCTGGGGAGTAAATCTAGGGCTTGGCACAAGCTAGGCAAGTATTCTACTGCTGAGCTACCTGGCCAGCCACCAGACTTTTACATTTTTATGAGAAACAAACCTAATGTAAATCCTTCAAATGACTGCCAAGCAGGTATTATCACACACGTTAGACAAAGGACCAGATGGTAGAGACTTAAGTTGTTGATCATGCAGTCTCTGCCACACCACTGTACCCCTGCAACACAGAGTCTGTCATACGTAACATGTTTACGAAGGATATTGCCATGTTCTCATAAAATTTTATTTACAAGTGATGGAGTATAATATTATCAGACAGGAAATACTATATAGACCTGGACTCTCATACCACAAAGTATGGTGTGATCACATAATTTTGTTCACTTCTTATCTAGCAGAAAAAAGATCTATAAGTGAAACTACGTTTTAGTATCACAGCCTCTCAACAAGACTACTTCTGCTAATTATTGCTGTATTCCACCCAAACAGTGTACAGATGCTTTGATTCCTACCTGCCTTCATTCAGATCATAAATATCCTGCAAAGCCTCATGCATTCTTCCAGGCTAACTCTCAGCTCTAAGGTGATAGGAACTTTTGGTGGTAGGGCCTGGTAGAAGGAAGATGGATGAAGGGGGTACCCTTAAAGGGGATCTTCAGACTTACTTGTCTTTTTGTTTCTCAACTGCCATATGGTGCTATTTCAACTCCATCACATCCTCCCCAGTAAGATGCCCTGCCTGGTTGGTGATAGGCCCAAGATTAAAAGGCCAAAGCAACCATGGCTAAACTGATAGCCGGAATAAACCATGAGAATGTCATGGCTAAACCAACAGCCAGAATAAGCCGTGAGAAATCCATGGCTAAACCAACAGCCAGAATAAGCACTTCATTGTTCTTAATTGAGTATGTCAGATATTTTTTCACAAGCACTGAACGCCACAGTACATCATCTAATTCCATGATATTCATCAGAAATTTTAAAATATCCCTCCTCTCTTCTCTCTCTCTTTCATTTCCCTTTCCCCTGTCATAATCAAACTTCTAGAAATCTAAAGATGCTTCGCTACAGAGCAGTGTTATCTGAACCATCCCTGTATGCTGCATTTGGGTTCTTAAGCTCTTTAAGAGACCTGTGAACATCATACATGAAGATCTATTTCCATTTTTCCCAACCTACTCCTACAAAAACATATCCAATTGTTAAAATCGAAGCCAAGTTCTGTAACAAATCAAAGTAAGTGATATTTAAGTTAATACATGTTATCAAGTCACATCTATAGGAAGAGTAAACAGGACTGATAAGCTGCAACACCTGTCTCTAATCGGGGCTAAGCCATGATGCTGTCCTCCAGGAACGGAAAAAAATGATCTTTTAATGATAGGTGGGCTCAGAGATTGAACAAATTTTTCTGTTTTATGTCTCAGATACATCTTACATGTAGTTAAATTCTTCCAGACAATTGGAACATTTTACTTATGTTTGTTTTTTTAAAAAAACTAATCTTAATAAAAATCTTTTTAGGCTTATTGACTGGAGAACTTTAGAGACATAGATAGGTGTTTCTGAACAGGATTATCATAAGTGCATAAATGTTCCCAATCAATAAGGGCCAATTGGCTCTAAACGTACTTGGTCATGTAGGTAAAAGATCGCTTTCCTATGCATCACTCAAAAAGTGTTCTTATTTCTCAAAATATATTCTCACATTCTTAGAAGGAAATCAAGGATCTGTTAAAAATCAAAATCTGCTAAGTCCCCATGATTATTATTCTTAGAGCATTAAAATAAACTGTATTTGTGTATGTGTATGTGTGCATTTGTATGTTGTGTGCACATGTGTGTGTGTGCGTACGTGTGTGTGTGTGTGTGTGTGTGTGTGTGTGTGTGTGTGTGCAGATGCCCATGTGTGCTTGTTTTGGGGATCAAGAGAAAGCCCCAGGTGTCATTTCTCAGGGACTGTGCACTTTGTTTTTGATACAGAAACTCTTACTGCTTTGGATCTCTTCAAGAAGGCTAATTGGCTGACCAAAGGGCCCTGGTAGCTGCCCAACTTCATCCCTCTAGCACTAAGATCCTGGACATTCCTCCATGCCAATTTTTACCTTGGTTCTGGAGATCAAACTCAGATCCTTATGCTTGCAAGGACTTGACTCATGTATCCATTTTATCACCATCCCTAAGTATGCTAACTAAAAATATTTTCAAACCAACAAAGCAAAAACAACTCCAAATGATGGCTTTAGGGTCACAAATCCTTTGTGATCTTTACCTGATGCTGGTCACCCTCCTTCACGTCCTAGAACTTGAGATGACCCTTGGAAGGATCATTACAAAGAACTTGATTTTAAGATCAGTATTTGAACCCCCTACCCCAACCTTTTGTCTCTTTGTCCTTCTTTGTCTAAGTCAGAGGAAAACCAGCAGGTTTGGGAACTTCAGCTATAGCCAGGAGCTCTCCAGTCTATGAGGAACAGAAGTCTACTGGGGGATGGGAAATCAAGGGAACTCATTAATGAGAGTTCATCAATGTGGATAGAGACATGGAGAGGATTCAGAGCAAACATGGCCCATCTCCTACCATAGAGCATGAAAATCCTCCCTCTCCCTTTTTCCCTTTCATTTGCTTTTACTTATCTGTGGGCATTGTGAGTATTTCTGTGTGTGTACACGCACATGAAAGACCATAAATCTTTGGATGTTGCTTCTCACCTTGTTTTTTCAGTCAGGATCTTTATCTGGCTTGACACCCTCCTCGTAGGCTACACTGACTGATGGGAAGCAGCCTATGTCTCCATTCTTCCAACTCTGGGGTTCTAGTTCACCACACCTCACTTTTTACATGAGAGCCATGTATGGAACACAGTTACTCCTGCTTGCACAGCATCCACTTTACCATCTGTACATTCATTCCAGCACACCCAGCTGTACTCGGGGCCTACAACTTCCTCCTTGCTTTTCATTATATCCTCTTCAGGTCTTCTGCTCTGTTACCAAAATGCCTTTTGGAGTGCTCCTTTCCCACAGGCTGGTCACATAGGCCAGCTCAGTACTGTTGACCTTAGGAAAACTTTTTGAAGAAGAAATTGGGGCAACAAGCTGTGATCATTTAAAAGTAATACAATATATCTGCAACAATGAGCATGGCTCCTTCTACCTCTTTCTTCAGCTGTCTTCATTAGGAGAGAAAGTGATTTCCAAAAAGAGGGCCATTTATAGGAGTCAATATCTAGATTATTTATGCATTAGCTACACAGAGGGTTCATGGGCAACACTGTAATAAAATGGTAAAGAGAACATTAAAATGCTATTATTTAGACTTTGCAAACTCTATCCATGTGTCTTGTTTTAAGCAACTGTATTAACTCCCTTGACTATGTGAGGAAATAATGGAAGTTTGCTTATGGGCACTTTTTAGAATTTCCGGAGAGTTCTGTAGGAAAATAATGATTACTGCCCAGGAAAACATTCCCTTGAGCACCCCCAAACCCTTCTGGTACAATTTAAACCAATTTCCCAACTCATCTGGGGGTCAAGTGCAGGCAGGTGAATTGCTTCTGAGGACATACACTTCATGGACTTTCTGCGTGTTCACAAGATCCTAGAAAGGTACCAGGATCAATCATTTTATCCTTATTTTCCCTCCTCCTCTTCCTCCTCCTCTTCCTCCTCCTCTTCCTCCTTCTCTTCTTCTTCTTCTTCTTCTTCTTCTTCTTCTTCTTCTTCTTCTTCTTCTTCTTCTTCTTCTTCTTCTTCTCCTCCTCCTTC
>NC_022011.1:36880788-36900175 GCF_000317375.1 Microtus ochrogaster | reverse complement strand
TCCTCTTCTTCTTCTTCTTCTTCTTCTTCTTCTTCTTCTTCTTCTTCTTCTTCTTCTTCTTCTTCTTCTTCTTCTTCTTTTTCTTCTTCTTCTGCAAAGAATTATAATGCTGGACCACACAGTAACCAAAGCTACAGTCAATTAATCCTAAGTTTCAAGAGTTTTGGTCACATATGATATAAATAATTATATGAACTGGAGTGGAACTCAATGGTGGATCTATGGCTTTAATTACCAGACCATCAAAAATTACTAAGTATATAAATAATTTGTCAGCATCATTAAGATCATCCTGAAATTACAAAGCTTGCCCAGAAGTATAGACAAACTCACACCACACAGATCATCTTGATTAGGAATTAGGGTATCTCTACTTTCTGTCCTACTTGGGGACCACTGGAAGATTATACATCTTCTCACCAGTCCCCTCATAGGAAAGCTGTTGTCAATAACACTGCCAGTCTTAGAGTTCTGAGATTAAGTGCTAGAACGGGGAATAAGCATGATTTTAGATGCTCTGTACTGCTCTAAATTCTCAGTAATAACTTAACTGCTAATGCTGCATCCTGGAGCAAACATATCAGCCCTCATTTGTATGGGATGTGTGCATATTTTTGTGTTTTCTGTGTCTTTACAAATTTATGTGTGCACATATATCTGTGGGCATACATGCACATGTTTGCACAAGTGTATGGTGAGGCCAAAGATCAGTGTTAGGTCTCTTCTTTAGCTGCCCCCACCTTACTTTTGGAGATAGTTTCTCATTAAACCTGAAACTCATCTAGTTTGGGTACAATGTGAGTTTTAGGGACCCATGTGCCTCCCCTATTCCCAACACTGGGGTTGATATGCATTCTACTACATCTGGCTTCTGTGTGTCTGCTAGGGATTGGAAACCAGGTCCTCATGCCTGCACACAAGCACTTTAAGGACTGAGCCCTCTCTACACCCTACCAGCCTAGGTGACCAACAATAGAGGAATGGATAAATAAAATGTGTCTTATATACTAAATGGAGTTTGTTTTAGCCATAAAAAAGGATGAAATCATGCCATTCTCAGGATGGTGCACACAACTGGAGATGATCAGATTAAGTGAATTAATCCAGCCTCAGAAGGACAAATGTCATACATGTATTCTCTCCTCTGTGGTTCACAGATGTTTTATAGATGCATAAAATCACATAGGTACATAAGGAATGAAAGCAGCTGTGAAATTGTCTGGAAAACAAAGAGAATAAATGGTAAGGGAAGAAGTGAGTAAAGGGAGGGTAGGGTTATATGGTGAGGCATAGGTTCACCCTATAATATACTAAAATATGTAAATTTAAAATAATTAATTTAAAAAATCAATTAGTGAGGCTTGAGGAGGAAGAATGAAAGCCTGCCTAAAGGAATTCACCTTTGTTTTAGAGAAAGTTATGGAAAGAGAGTAAGTAGAGAGGCTGAATTTTGTCATGATGACCAGTATGTACACTGGCAGTATCCTGGACATTAATTAGTCCTTGCTGCCACTGAGCTTTGAGACCATGAAAAATGTATATTATTTATTTATATTGGGTATCATGGTTGTTTGGATGAGATGTAGACTCATGTCTAGTCCCCAGTTGGTGAAACTATTTAGCAAGGATTAGTGTTGTGGAATATTAGCTGAAGATATATTGCATTTATTTATGTAGTGGAACATTTGTTTAATGATGCAAAAATGTGTTGCATTCCACTCTTTTATGTTGCATTTGTTTAACTCTGTGAAGTTGTGCTACTAGGCCTGTCTAAAACACTTGACTGGTCTAATAAAGAGCTGAATGGCCAACACCAAGACAGAAGCAAGATTAGGCAGGGCTTTCAGGCAGAAAGTATAAAAGGAGAAAGGAGAACAAGCCAGCCACCCAGCTACACAGAAAACCATGGAGTAAGAAATAAAGAAAATTTATAGAATAGAGAAAGAGAAAATCCCAGAGGCAAAAGGTAAATGGGATTATTTAAGTTAAGAAAAGCTTGCTAGAAACAAGCCATGCCAAGACTGTCATTCATAAGTAAGAATAAGTCTCCATGTATTTATTTGGGAACTCAGTGACAACAGATTTAGGAGGTATGGCCTTGTTGGACAAGGTATGTAACTGGGGGTGGGCTTCAAAATCACACACCATTTCCAGGTAACACACTCTCTCTCTGCCTCATGTCTGTAGATCAGTTGTAAATTCTCAGCTACTGTACCAGCCCCCATACCTGCCTGCCTGCCGGCTGCCATGCTCCCCACCATAGTGGTCATGGACGCTAACCCTCTAGAACCATAAGCCCCAATAAGTGCTTTATTTTATACATTATCATGGTCACTGTGTCTTAGCACAAAAATAGAAAAGTAACTAAGACATGCATGACATAAAGACAGTTCTCAAAGTATATGAAACCAACATAGAATGAGTCTGGGCTAATTCAGAAATAATTTTGAATGCTGAAGTATGATTTTCGTAGACTGAAAATGAAATTTCTACAGAAATGTGATATCTGATTAAAAAGCCAGGCAGGAGTGACAGCACATACCTTTAAATCAGCACCTAGAATGCTGAGGCAAGAAAATTGAAAGTTCAATGCTAGCGTGGCTGCAGAATAAAACCCTGTCTTTAAAAATCATTAACATCATTGTCATCATCAAACAAAATAAAAGTATAATTTAAATAAATTTCATTCCAATCAACCACTGATCACCTATTATCCAGTGAGAGTTTTGATTTGTTTTATCTTTCTGAAGGTAAATAATTCAAAATGTTTGAAACAGGGTTTCTAGCCTAGACTATCCTCTACTTCCTTGTACAGTGGAAGATAACTTTAAAATCTCGATTTTAGATAGACACTGAACTCATGAAACCCCAGTCTGAACTCTAACATCAGCTAGTTTTACAGACTCTCATACATTCAAGAAAAAAAATATATCTATATCTGTAACTGCTTCCTAAAAGCAACAGTCTATTTACCCAATATAGACAAAATGTGAAATTCTAAAAAGTATGAGCTGACTTTACCCAGGAACAAAGATACACACATCCAGGTTAAAAATAACCCGTGCACTGTGAACACAATGAGTTTCTTTAAGAGCATGTAGGCTTACCTTAAGGAAACCCATTCACTAAACCTCGACTCTAATTCCTCACAGCAGAACAGAGAGGATTACCCTAATGGACACTGAAGACCGCTTAACACCTGTTTATAATAGAGTAAACCGCTGAACCAAAGATGAGGGAGTTTTCTCATTTGAAAATACTCTGTCCAAAAGAAAGAACGAGACTTCTGCCATTCCTATTCTGTTAAAGGGGTGAATAGTAGCTGCTCTTCTGGTAACAAAACGCCACAAACAGAAGCACCTTGGAGAAGAAAGAGCTTATTTTGCTTAAGAGCCCAGAGCAGGAGTCCAAAATGGCAGGGGAGGCATGGTAACAGGAATAGGAAATTGAGAAATCATATCTCGACCACAAACAAAAATCAAAGACTGTAAATTGGGAGATGTGGATGTGAACTCTTAAAGCCTGCCCCCAGTGACTAGCTGCCTCCAGCTCTACTTATTAAAGGTTCCACAACCTCCTGACACAACACCAGCAACCAGGGACCAAGGCTTCAAATACATGAGCTAACCCCACCTGTAAGACTGGTAATGAATAATAACTATTAATCTTTCAAGCAATGTGTTATATAACATGCCTTCAAGATAAAATAAGGTAGTATAATAAGATACCCATACGGTAAGATTTTTATAGAGAAATTGCAAATTTTCATTTAAAAATTTAGGTTCTAAGGAGATAGTGTGGTGGGTAAGTTGCTTGCTAAGAATGCAGAAGAACCTGAGGTCAAATCCACAGCACCCAAATGAAAAGCAGGGCATGCCACATGCATGTCTGTAACCCCAGAGCTGTGGGAGATGCAGACAGAAAGACTGCCGGGGCTTGCTGACTGTCATGGTGAGTCAGGCTGTCTCAAGGAAATAAGGCAGGGAGTGATAAAATGTGCTTCTGTGTACATATACCACCACACATACAAACACACACACATACACACACATGTACTTGCATACACGCATACGCACCTGTGTATGTGCACACACATATCCACCCCCCCCATGCTCAGATGCATGAACACCCAAATACACACACATGTATGTGCACACACATGTACACACAAATAATTGAGTAAGCAACCTTAGGGAAGAGCTAAATCAAAGGAAATATACAACAATTTTTGGAACTGGAACAAAGCTGATTGGAGTAAAGGCCAGTCTGTGTGTGAATAAGCACCTTGGCAATGAAATTAAATCTCTTCATGGAAATCAGCCTGTAAAACCTGCTTCTGGGAACCAGCTGTGAGGCCAGTTGAGGACTGCTCCATTTCATAGAGAAGCGTCTTTGACTATGATGGACCCCAATTCAATACTACTTTGTCAGAGAGAGCAGTGAAAATAGGAAAAGACTATACAAACTTTATCATTTTCTTTTTAACTTAAAAATAGTTTAAACTTAGATGACATTTACAAAAAATTAAGGAATAAACAGTCACCTATTTATTAATAATTATTAATAAAAATTTGGCAGAATTGTACAATAGTTTCCTTCCCTGATTCCATTGTGCCTAGAAAGCTGCCAGCATCTATCTACAGAAAAACTACTGCAGGCTGCCACATAGCCCCACTGGCTTTATAACAGCAGGCACTGGCTGCAACAGTGAGTAGATGGGAAGGCAACTCGAGCTTCCCCAGACCTCGTTTTCACCTTCTGGGACAGTGCCTTTGACAGTTCCTGTGGTCAGCCCTCACTCTCCTCAGGAGAGCACAGTTTTAGAGCACAGTAAGATGGGATTTCACTTTAGGGGTGCTGTGGGACCTGAGGGCTGGCTCCACATTCCCAGGTTCTGAACACATGGAAGAGAGGGCCAGAGTGTATTTCCATCACTGCAATGACCTCACCGATGATAGAAATTCAACCAGCACATGGGCCTGTGGGGTAGAGAAGCACGTAGAATAAAAAAACACACAACACTGACTTAAGTACCATATTCCAGACAACAATCAAGATGCATGCAGGCAAAAGGGTCAAAATCACTCAGTGAAACAGGAGAACCTGAGCTGGATCCCAGAACCCATGCTAAAAACAAAACAGAATCAGAAACAAACAAGAAAACAAAATCTGCAGGTGTGGTGCCTGTGCTTGTACTCCCAGAGCTGGGGAGATGGAGGCAGCTGCATTCTTGCGAAGTGTTGGATATACTTGGAAAGTTCCAGGCTAATGAGAGACCCTGTCTCAAAACACAAGGCAAACAGTACTTGAAGAACACCACCCAAGGTTGTCCTCTGGCCTCCACACACGAGATACATGAGGTCAAAGACTCACGTCACTTCAACACCCCAACTGAAAAACCCCAAAGTAGAAATGTTCAGTACAGAAAAGAATGTGTTTGTAGAAACAAAACTGGAATGATGGCCACATGAATTGAAGGTAAGAATAATCTATGACTTCCCGTTCCTTCTCCTGCCCATTGCTCTTTACCAAAAACTATAAGAAGTAACCGTGGTGAGCCCCACCACAAACGAACTCCACTCATAGGAGGAAAGCATCCATACCGTTGGCCAGGACTTACAGTAATTCTGAAGCAGAGCAGTGGGTGTGAATGGCAGCTTCAGTCAGTGTGATACACACAGGGACAGACATAACATCTCTTGCAGAGCACAGATGAATGGCAGTGCCCAGAGAAAGCGGGTCACGTGCAGGCTCCCCATGTGCCAGTGGCCACTGACGACTTAGAAACATTTCTCTTTTCATGAGAAAACAAAGCCTAAGTGTGCTTGTATTCTCGTGGCCTTTCTCCTTGGAAAGCCTACAGTTCAGTTACATGAGACAAAAGAACTCCGTCTTTTTATCTGACACAGTCTTCCATTTTTGTTACAGGAAATAACTGAACATGGAGTCATATTGTTTCTCCACAGAAGCTCAGCGGTCACGGCTGCACAGATTATCCACCAGCAGCTGTGAGGAGCACGGACTTTCCCTAGAAGGAGGCAGAGAAGGCTACTCAGAAACCACGGGCAGCTTTTTCCAGTTCACCTGTCTTATTTTTTTTTCTTTTTTTAAAGAGCCCTGGGTCTGTAAAATGTTGAATTATTTGCAGGAAAGATAAACACTGCCAAGAACAACAAGCTCCTTCCTTGGGAGGCAGGGGACTGTAAGGCAAATTGGTCTTCAGATTGACAATTTATACTAGAGCAGCAGTGAACCCCTTTGGCCCTGCCTCTTTACCAGAACTGCATTAGACAGAAGATAAATCTTGGCTGGAGTGATTATGAATTGTGTACTCAAGGGGTAGGGGAAATTAAAATTGATCCCTTCTATAAATACCTTAGGCAAAGTGGTGTGTGTGTGTGTGTGTGTGTGTGTGTGTGTGTGTGTGTGTGTGTGTGTGAAGAAGTAGGCAGAGAGACTTGGTGACTAGGTTAAATGGCCCAAAAATTCAAGATGACATGTCCTTTGTCGCTTGCTGTGATTTTTTAGACCTGGAGAAGATACTTTCCTGGGTAAAGGGCCAGACACCCAGCTCTCAGAAACACATTCTCGAAGAACACATGCTAAAGAGTCTCCAAGGAGCTTATAGGCCAGAGCTGACTAATGTAAACAGGAGAAACCAGCTAAATTTGAATGGCGTACAAACAACAAGTGATTGTTTAATGTAAGCATGTTCTAATTATTACATGTGCCCTGGTTGCACAAAAATGCTATTCACTGTTTATCTGAAATTCAAATGTAACTTTACCTTCTCTATTTTTTACCAGCTAAATCTGGCAAGCTTGCCTATCATTCATATTAACTAGATGGATGTTTTTTATGCCCCTAACTGCTAAGTCACACCAAACTCATACTGAATAAATACAAGCAACGTCTCTGTGTAGAGGCCAAAAAATTAAGCACTATTTATGAGATGAAACCCCAGCAGCACACTCTAAGAAGGTAACTGTATAGCTTACTTCAGGGAGTTGGACTTCCCAGGGGTCACATTCAGGAAAGTTTTGCAAATCACCACACCCAGGACATAAGCAGGCCAGAGAATCTACGGGGGTGCAATCTTTGCAGTTACCTCAGCCAATCACAGTTGTATTCTGAGGAGTAGCAACCGCCAGCAATGAGTCAGTATTGTGGCTAATGTTGACATTGCTAGCCTAGCTTAGCAGGAAAACTTGGTAGCTTGACCTCTTCTTTCTTTGAAATTCAATAGAAAGCTCACAGCTACTAAAGGTAGCTAAATGGTGAGGAGAGAATTAAGACTTCTTAAAGTACAAATTTGATGGTCAGGCTGGCTTTTGTGGACCTGACTGTTAAGTTGAACACCCATAAATCTGTGCTTTAATCAAGGAAAGGAGCCACATGGAGACAGACATGCTGTATCGATAACACACAAGGGAAGGCACAAATGCCTTTCTTTTCTTGGGGGTGGGGTTGAGGAGTGTGCAGATGCTTGTGTGCTCCAGAGGTCAAACTTGGGAGTCATGCCTCAGGAACCATCATCTTGTTTTTAGGGAAAGGACTTTCACTGGCCTGGACCATACCAAATCAGCCTGGTTGGTTGGCCAGTGATCCCACTGTCCCTGCCTCCCCAGGGCTGTGATTACAAGTGTATGTAACCACACCTGGCTTTTTGCATGGGTGCTGATAACGGAACTCATGCTCTGAGCCATTTCTCCAGATACAAAGTGTATATATCAAGTGCATATTCCTTCACTTAATAGTCTATTCCCATCCCACTCCTTCCCCATTAAAAACGAAAGAAGAAAACCATTTTCTACTAATGTCAGCCAAAGAATCCCGAAAAACTTCTAAAAGAGCCAACCAAATTTATAAATTTTTATTCTAAGAATTGGTCCCTTTTAATTGTGATGTGCCCTTAAAACTGTCAAATGTTGCAGAGATCAGAGATCACATTTTCTTAGCAAATGAAGCTGACCCATGAGGCAAATGTATTGATTGCTGATTCAGAGAGAATCCTTGCTGTCTTTGTCCTGAGAAGACTAAGAAGTGTCTTGCCCTATCAACTCATGTCATACAATGGCATTTACCTACTTACAGGACTCCATGAATCTCCATATATAGTCCTGATCATACACTCCTGGGGGAGAGAAGTAAAAACACTTAGAGAATTATCATTTTCCCTATGCAGGAGAGGCAGGAGTTACAGATTTGTGAAGAGAGATGTTGGCAAACATCCCCAGATCTCCACAGGCATTCAGGAGGCATCCAGGAGGTCTTTGCTCTAGGAATCTGCTTCAATAAGAGGAAGATATAGTCGGAAAAATGCTGCACTTCACATTGGACTGAAGTCCCCAATACATGATCTTTATCTTATATAAATATATTTATAGTACCAGGCAGGGTTAACTCTCTTAGAGAAAGCATGATGTCATACAGAGACCGCACAATGTTCTGTCATTGGATACCAAGTTCCTGAGCATGCAAAAACACACCAAGGTGAAGCAGTAGAAAGAACCCATTTAACCAAACTATTGAAGTAATGATGAACTTTAAATAAGATAGTCATTATTTTCCAAAAATTCACATAACAAAAATAATGAAGCACAATTAGAGAAATTATACTGTTTAAAATAAAATTAAAACTCTGGAGTTGAAAGAGTGATAGGCCAAAATTTAGACTTAACTGTGCATAACAGTGGGTTGGTAGAGAAGGAAAGACAGCGAGCTGATCAGAGGGATAAGACAAATGCCAGCAGAGTCGCTGATATCAACAGACAGGAAAAAAGTAAAACAGCAAAGATGTACTAGGAGAGAGCCCAGCTGACAAAGTGCTTGCTTTGCAAGCAGAGGGTCTGGGCTCAGTCCCCAGAATCTATAGGCACAGTGTTATGCACTTCTAGACCCAGTGGTGGGGTAGCAGAGACATAGATTCCTTGGGCTCACTAACCAGCCAGCCAGGACCACTCCAAGCAAAAGAGAGGCCCTCTCAGAAAACAAGGTGATTGGCTCCTGAGAAGCGATAGCCAAGGTTATCCTCTGACCGCCACATGCATGCATACACGTCTGCCTATCACAGGAGCATGAACACATACACACAAAATAAACACATAAATGAAAAGACATACACTATGTGTTCACATTTCATTTGTCTATCCATCTTATTACATGTGTGTTGGGCCCTCTCTCTATGCCATCCATATACATGAGTGTTGAATGTATGCTATATAATAAACAACTACATTTCTTTTTTTTAATATTTATTTATCATGTATACAATGTTCTGCCTGTATGTGTCCCTGCAGGCCAGAAGTTGGCACCAGATCTTATTACAGGTGGTTGTGAGCCACCATGTGGTTGCTGGGAATTGAACTCAGGACCTTTGGAAGAACAATCAGTGCTCTTAACCGCTGAGCCATCTCTCCAGCCCCAAACAACTACATATCTATAGTAACAGAAGTAGGGAGGGAAAAAAAGCAGACAAAATGCAAGGTGATTATTGTTTTTCCAAATATACACTATATATATTTATACAATATATATCTTGTATCTTGTGTACACACACACACAAACATACACACACACACATATATCTTGATACAGGTCTGAAGAAAACAGGCTCACACAGATTAAGTCAGAATCATCGGTCAGAACAATACAATCTGCTGAGGTCCAGAGACAAAAAAGTCAAAAGACACTCAGAGACAAACCGTCTGTGTCTCGCATCTCCATAGAAACAACACTGTGGGAGACAACACAGCCACCTGAGAATCACTATAGGGAAACGGAGGCCAAACTAGAATCCTACATTCTGAAGAAAAAGACTCTTCAAAGTGGATATGTGAATGCGCTGGGAAGTTCTGCTGTTCACCGACAAGAAACAGGGGTTAGGATTACTCTCCAACAGAAAGAAAATGGGGTCAGGTAACAAGACAACAACAATATGGGTGAAATTTAAGACAACAGAAATGTGTCTGAGTGGTTGGAATACAGTGGTCTGATTGGAGCTGCCTTCCATATGCATTACATGTGCACAAAAGTGGATTTCACTGCCACGTTCTCCTCTATGCTGTACGTTGATGCGGTAAGCAGATGTCTTTCAGCTGGGGGTCTCTGGGCTCAGCCTCTATGGTTATGGATGCCTGCATATGGCAGGTTTGGGGCCTCCACATATTCTGCAGCATTGGTCGACTGAATGGCAGAATGAATGTTATTTTGAGGGAACGGAAAGAAGGTAAGAAAAAGAATAAAAAGACACAAACTCACATAGTATCAATATGATGGGGCCAATACAGAGGGGGCCTGGTGGGAATTCCACCCTCAACACCTTCTGGGACTGTCATTTTGGGAGGAACACTGTAGCAATTTAAGGAAAGATCTAGTATTTTCTCACCTGTGTCTTAGTCCCATTCCAGTGGTCTTAGCAACTGTTTTAGAAGCATTATGGTGAGGCTAAATGCACCCACTTTGAGTGCTATCGCAACAGGAGGGAGAGGAAGACCGGCGCCTGTGGTAGCAGGTCTGTAATCCCAGAGGCTCACCGCTGTCATCAGCTATCCCTTGAGCTGGCAAGGAAGGGCTGCTCCCCTGACCACATAAAGGGGGCCCTGGGCTTCTGTCACCTCAGAGTGCCAACAGCAGGTCCTTACTGTTATTACTGCAAAATAGTCACTAGTTCTTCATTGTTTCTTCTACAAGTTCTGAAGAAGAAACTATCATGATTGGATCACGATGGGTAAGTGTCACAGTCCTTCACAGACAGAACCATAGGAAAGAAACTGTAATCTTTAAACAGGTGGCTACACACAGGAGCCTCTGGGAGTGAAACCAGAGTTCAGAAGTGTATGTACTGAGAGCTGTGTGGAGAAGGTTTGTAGATGAAGCGAACGAGGCAAGAACAATCTGCTTTCCATGTTCTATTTTAATTAAAATGTTGAAGCTGAATAAAACTTACAGATTAGTATTTCCTAGTTTTGAAAAGCCTTTAAAAAGTAAGCAAGTTTTATAATGGTACTTAACAATTTTTTAAAATATTTTTATTAAAGACTTTACTTTTTGTTTTACATACTAACCTCAGTTTTCCCTCTTTCTCCTTCTCCTGCCCCTTACCCCCCCTTCCCACTCCTCACCCTTTTATCAGAGGGTTGAAGCCTTCCTTGGGGGCATAAAACAAGGTCTGGCATACCAACTTGAGGCAGGACCAAGCCCTCCCCAGCCCGTGCCAAGACTGAGAAAGGTATCCCACCATAGGGAATGGACTCTATAACGCTAGTTTATACACCTGGGATGGGTCCTGGTGCCACAACCCTCCTCCCTCCACAACAGACCGAGTCATACAACCATAACCCACATTCAGAGGATCTTCATCCGTTTTTTAAATAGTTTATTTTCATTATTTTTAATTACACGTAAGTATGTGTGTCTATATATGAGTACTGTGCACATGAAAACAGGTCCTCATGGAGGACAGAGGCATTGGAGCTGGAATTACAGATGGCTTTGAGCCCCCAACAGGGATGCTGGGAGCTGAACTCAGATCATCTGAAAGGGCATTGGGTATTCTTAATTGCTGAGCCATATCTCCAATTCCCTAGGCATCTATTTTTATCACACAACAACTTCATTAGCAATACATTGATAGGTGCTTCCACATAGCACTATCTGCACTTTTAGTTACAGGAATTGTTTAGAACAAAGAGTTTAAGATTCCATTTACTACAAGAAAATTCCAAACCTCTGCTAATTAGCATTAAATTACTTCAGTGGATTAAAGCAGGCTATTTCGGTTAGAGTTGGTATAGGCAGGAGAGACGCCACCCTGGGAGCTCATGCATGGGCTTACTCCTTTCTGTTCTTTATCCGCCGGGAATGATGATGTGGAAACAGTTTCTGAGGACAGTTTAAGGAATGAAGGCATGGCTCTAGGCCTGCTGAGTCTCTTTAGGTGCCTTCCAGATAACTTTAGTTTTACACCTCGGCACTGTGCCAGGCAAAGGGGAGCTCAGCTCTCTGTCTCAGCCCTGCCTGAGCTGGGGAATGTGGGATGGGTTTGAAGAACTTCACTGCCATGTTGATGGCGTTGGTAACCTCAGTGTGAAGTTTCCAAAATTAGTGCCTGCTGATTAGGAGCGTGGAATGCTTAGGTCTCCCACTTAATTGGGCCTTGCATCCTTGGCTGGGTGATTGAATGACTACAAGAATATACAAGTTACGTGATGCAAAATTAGCATAAGCCCCTAATAAGTGTTATTCCTTTTACACCACTGAAGTTTCACAGTCTGTGCTTTCCACAATTACACATCATGAAAAGCGACTCTGTGCCTTTGCTAACAGCCCGAGTTCAAGCGCGGGTTGTTTGAGTATTTCGCATTGAGTGTAACATTAACTGAGCTCAAACAGAGATAGATTCTTTCCTTACAGTGCCGTGAATGGTTCCACGGTTCTGTAAATGTATTTTGAAAGCATGCACATACATCTCTGCTATATAGGAGCAGGAAATGCCACGGCGCAGAAGGGACATCTTTAAAATCCCTGTTATTTTTACATAGGTTCTTCCTCATTAGTGATGGGCACTCCTTCACAGTTTTCCCCTCCACCAGTGAGCTTGGGAGACTAGTCATTTCAGACTGGCTTCTGTCCTGGTTTGTCACGTCTACGTCACAAGGGTGTCGGAAGGATTAATTAGTCAACATGTAAGGTTCTTTGAAGATGAAAGCTCTCTAAATTGCTAAGCAGCACTAGCATTCCTTCAGAGTACATATTTTTCCTTTTATATTTATAAAAATCCACCCACCTCCTATTAACCCTTTTGGCTAGCATTATTTACCCAGCTTGCCTTTATTAAAAATTAACCAGCTTTGTGTTCTTCTCAACAAGTTTCATAACGTTTGCTTGCTCTGTCCTCATTTCTCTTCCCCGCTTTCCCTGTGAGTCTTTCTCTTACTCAGAGAGACGTTCTTCTTCAAGTCTTATGGGCTGGCTCATCATGTTGTTTTTATTCATCGGGATGATGACCTGATACACCTGCCAATCCCAGGGTTAGAAAAGGAGTCCATATCACTACCGTTTAGAGAAGCATTCATTTGGATGAACTGTTGTCATGTAAAGCCACAAATGCACTTTAATGGGCAAACGTTTTCACAGTGGGGAGGCACAGCTTCCTTCCTCCCAGATCAGAACTTTTACATGGAGTTAGTCCAAGGTCCTTTGTCAGACTTGAGGATGCTCCCAGGATGTCTGAGAAGAAAGAAGCCAAGGGATTCTAGTCTGTTCCTGTAGAAAAGCCAGCTGTGACAAGTACTGAGATTTTTCTGTTTCTCCTCATAGCTCTCTCTGATTTTGTCTCGCATATTCTGACATTTTCTTGTCAGGAGCTGGGTAGCAATTTCTTTGTATAGATTAGCCTCTGATACAACACCACCCTTGTAGACACTAGTAAAATAGTTGCCCCTGACAAGATGCCCCATTAAGAACAAAATTGGTACATATACAGCAAGAATTGTGATTTCTTCTTGATCCTATTGTCGTTGTATTGTTCTCACTTAATCCCTATCATTTGACTTCCTCTGATGAGTATGGTCTCTGAAATCAATAAAACCTTTGTAGCTTTCTTTAATTGATATTAGCATAGCTGGTTTTTATGTCTCCTTAATTATAATATGCATATATTCATATATTTAAATGTATTCATTCTAGACAACACATATTTAGGTCTCTTTTTTTCCCCTCTCCTTTTTTCCCCATCCCTGTAACCCAGACATGGTCACTTTTTACTTCCTAGTTTCTTCAGAGATCCAGGATGTTTACTCATAGCTGAGTTTGGAGGTAGGAGCCTCTGATGATGGAGAACACGTGGCACTTGCCATTCTCACTCAATACACTTCTTTAAATATTTGGGTCATACATTCTGGTCACCCATATCATTTATTTTGTTTTTGTGGTGCTAGGAACCAAACCCAGAGCCACTCATATACTAGGGAAACACTCAGTCTCTAAGCTCCATGCTCAGATGATTCCTCTTTGTTTGTTTATTATAGATAGGGTCTCACAACGTAGAGCAGGTTGGCCTTGAACTCGTGATCCTCCTCCTTTGGCCTCACGTGTGTTGGAATCGTAGATATCAAGGTGGCTACTGATAGAACTCAGGCACTGTGTTCTGTATTAGTTACTATCTGTTCCTGGTTTCTGTTCTTTGCTCAGTTTCTTCTCCTTTCCTGCCTTTGATGCTTTAATGGAGTGTTTGGTATAGTTGGGTTTTCTTGGTCTATCAACTATGCTTCTTTTAAAACTTTTTTAGTGGTTATCTTAGAGTTGGCAATATAGTCAGACTATGGCTACTTTCAAACAATGCTATAGTACTTCATAGGCAGGGAGAGCAGAGTGTAATAAATTTGTTTCTAAATTATTTTATATTGCTCTTCATAGCAATGCTACCATTAATTTTATTGCATACAATAATATAAAAATACAGTCTATGTACATATGCACACAGACAATTATGCACATAGTTGTTACTATTACTTTGGAAACATTATTAGCTGTGAACTTAAAAATATGGAAATGAAAGGTTTGGGGGACTGAAGAGACCGTTCTGTGGTTAAGGGTACTAGTTGCTCTTTCAAAGGACCTGGTTTCAGTCCCAACACCCTCATGGTGGTTCACAACCATTTGTACCTCCAGTTCCAGATTATCTGATCCCCTCTTCTGGCCTCTGCAAGCACCAGAACCACATATGCTTTACACACATATATACAGGCAAAACCCTCATACACACATAATATTTTTAAACTGACATTTTCCAGTGTCTTTCAGGGTTTTGTGTGTGTGTGTGTGTGTGTGTGTGTGTGTGTGTGTGTGTGTGTGTGTGTGAGCTACATTATTTTTCTTTTTACTGAAGAACTTATTTCAATGCTACTTGCTAAGATCGTCCACTAACAAGAAATTCCCTTTATTTTATTTTATTTTATTTTCCTAGAAGAGCCTGGAGCTAGGTGTCCAGGCAAGGCTCTGATAAAATATTTTCTCTTGAGCATGCCTCATTAACAACAGAACCAGAAGTTAGTAGAGAGGTCTCTTAGGAAACTAAAAATAGAGCTAAGAACCACTGTGTTATCCAACTATAGTAGTAATCTAAAGCAACATGCCACAGATGCATCTTCAAATTAAAGTCTATGTCAGTGCTACTCATAGCAACCAAGACATGGACCCAGCCTAGGTGCCTAGCAACAGGTAAATGGATAAAGAAAAGATGGTAGACACACAGTTGTCTTAGCTACTTGTCTGCTGTGGTGGTAAAATATCCGAACAAAAGGAGCTGAAGGAAGAGATGGTTTGTTTTAGCTCACAGGTTAAGGCTACCCGTCTGCCATCATACAAAAGCCTTAGCAGCAGTAGCTTGAAGCAGTTGGTTATATTCTTACTCCAGTCTAGAAGCAAAGAGCAACAGATGCTTGTGCTTAGCTCACTGACTCCTTTTTATGCAATCTAGGATTCTAGCCCAGGGATTGGCATCACCCACGGTGGGCAGATCTTCCCATATTAATTACCCTAATCAAGATAATCCCCCACAGGAATGGTCAGAAGCCCATCTCTCAGGTGAATCTAGATTCCATTAAGTTGATAATTGAGATTCATTATCACAACAGTAGATCTATTCAGCCACAAACAATTTTGAAATGATGTCACTGACAGAGGAAATGGATGGAAACAGGAAACCGTCATACTAAGCAAAGTAAGTCAGACTCCAGATGCAAACACCATATGTTTTTTTTTTTCCCTCATATTTGGAATTTAAGCCTTAAACCTGCATGAAAAAAAAAAAACATGAAAGTGGAAGAAATGCCATATGGAAGAAGGAGGAACCTAAAAGGAATGGGGAGAAGTGAAAATCACATGATTTGAGAATTGGTCAGTGACCACTTGACAAGGACAGTATGGTGAACAAGTAGGATTCCAACCACCAAATAGACAGGAAGTAGCTGCACACAACTGTAATCCCAGCAGGAGAGGCAGAGGCAGGGGTTTAAGATCATCCCCAGATACAGAATGAATTCCAGGCCAGCCTGAATTACATGACACTCTATCTCCAATCAAACAAACAAAAAGATTAGAAAAAAAAGATGATAAGCTTAAATGTTTCCAATATAAGATTTCATAATCCAAATATTAAAAAGACATCACAAAGCAAATTAAAGAGTAAGTTACAAGAGGGTGAACTGCATTTACAATCTGTAAAAGTGAGAAGTAATTAGAATCCAAGTACATAAAGAATTTCCTGAAATTAATAAGTAAAGACAAACAAGATTTATAAGTATGTTTGGGGAACTGCAATGGCCATGAACTTCAAGAAGTTCTCAGAAATATTTGGGGAAAAGTAAAATCAAACAATGAGTAACATTTTATACTAATAAAAATGGAATCAAAAGCTTATGTTTATACCAAATGTAAGAGAAGAAACTCGAAAGAGAGTAAGGAAGGGTGTAGGGGGAGGAGGTTAGAAGTCCTAGCAGAACTTTCCAAGCAATGCATCCATTACCTGAAAACATTACATAAGCCCACATTTCTCTGTAAGAATGCTGCCTGGAATAATTAGTATATTGGTGTGCATGACTGCTTTGAAATGTGCAGATGCTTTCACCTATGCAGCCTTCTTTGATTTATTTCCTCTGGTTTATACTGTTTTAAAAAGCATATTGCATTACAGAGCTACAGAGCTTTTAAATATAAAGTTGCATTGTTTCAAAAAATATTAGAGAAGGCAAGAACTGAAAATTTGCTTTAACACTACAGGCTGATAGGGTATTGTCTGTTAAAACGGCAGAAGCGAGCCTGCCATTGTTGATTCAATTTCTAGTCAAGAGAATGCCACAGAGCCCCTCATAGCTATGCAGTGGGGGAGGGGGGCAGGTGGAAGAACACCGATGTTCTTACATGTTTTGTAGATGGATTTTAAGTACGAATTCAACATCCATCAGTAGATGAAAACAAACCCATTGTGTCTGTAGAAAAGTAATAGGATATTTGTAACTACAAAACTAATTAGAACTGCATGCATGCAAGCCTCAAAAAAGCCACTGACATGTAGAAGTATGTTTTACAAGCATACAAGCAATAAGATTCAGTTACGTAAGGTTGAAAGCCTGCAGTTCACTCTCTGGGGAGCTAAACAAACAGAGTGAAACTATGGACACTTCATGACATGGACAATAACAAAGATGGTCTGGTTTCTGTCTCTATTAGGCAGCAAGCAAACTATGATCTTAAACATTGTCAGTAGTTTAAATGGTATTTATATATTTTTTTTATTTCTCAAATGCATTGATGGATAGTTGGAAATTTATTATATTGTTCTTTTGTTTTGTGTTCACTTTTGGGTCTTATGCAGTCCTAGCTGGCCTCAAACCTGCTATGTAACCTGGGGATAAACCTGAACTTCTGATCTTTGTCCTGCCTCCATCTTGGCAGTGTTGTGATTAAAGTTGTACACCACCACACCTGGCTTATGTGGTGCAGGGTATCAAACCCAGGGCTTCCTGTGTGCTAGGTAAGGACTGTCCCCACTGAACCACATCCCCAAGCCCTGAAATTTTATATAAAAGAATTTTAAAATAAAATATGTTCACCTAGATTTTAAACGATATATCTTCCAAGAGAAAATGACAAATTCATGAGGAAAAGTCACAGCTCATTAGTGTGAACACATGTCAGCCTTGAATGGCATCTAGTCACAATTGTATTGCTGAGTTTACTGTTTTTCTTTTAGATTATACTATATAGTAAGGAAAGTTTTTAATTAAAAACACAGATAACTAAATTAAAAATATATATCATTCAGAGCTACAACCCAAATTGGAACAACCATTAACACTAGCATTAATGGAATATTCCCCCAGGGGAGGTATGCCTCTCTGCACTTTCTGGCAGGCTCTAATAATGCCACCCTTGAGGTACAAAGATCACATGTAGCAAACAACTTGACCTTGAGATCAACCCCCTCCCCCTCTGTTCTGATTAGCTTTTTGTCAGCATGACACATTTTGGAGGAGGTAATCTCAACTTTGAAAATGCTTCCATCTAACTGGCCTGTAAGCAAGATTATAAGGCATTTTCTTTATTAGTAATTGCTGTCCTAAGGCATAGACCACTGTGGGCAGTTTCAGTTTTGGGAAGATAATTTTTATAAGAAACAAGTTGGGTAAGCCAGTAAGTAGTGTTCCTCCGTGTTCTCTGTTTTAGTTCCTGCCCTGTCTTTCCATCATAAGGGACTACAACTAAAAGCTGAAATAAAGCTTTTCCTCCCCAAGATGCTTTTGGTCTTTAGTCTTTGTGGTCTTTATCACAGTAATAGAAAGCAAACTAAATAGACCCACAAAATAAGGATACTGCTGCTACTAAATTTGAAAACCACCTACTCCCCCTAAATAAATAAGTCAGTTACACAAAATTCTCATTCAGGTATCAGGCACATGTGCATGCATGCGTGTACACACACACACACACACACACACACACACACAGGTTAACGCAACAATTACAGGTAACACAGTTCAGTTCTGATCCTTTAAACATCACTAGTATGTCCATGATATCCAGAGAGCTGAATCAAGCCCTGATCTTGTTGAAATTCATATTGAAATGCCAAGTTGTCCAATTTCACCTTCATTTGGGTGTCTGATAGGCAGGTTAAAAATGAGCATAACCAGTAAGATTCTGAGAACACTGAGAAACAAGAAACCCAACTTTCCAAAATGCCAAGCTAGCCAATGACAAGTCACAGATTCACAGTGACTGGAGTGCCCTAACTTCTTCATCTGTAAGACTGGAGATGTTTGTATGCATGTATGTGTATACATGCGCAAGCCAGAGGTCAACTTCAAGCATCCTTGCTCAGTTGCTTCCCATCTTGTCTTTTGAGACATGGTCTCTCACTTTTACCTGAAGTTTACCCATTCAACTAGGCTGGCTAGTCAAGAAGCCCCAGATATCTTCCTGCTCCACCTGCCTGGTGCAGGGATTTTCAACTGTATAATGACTTCTGGGAAAGAACTCGTGTCCTTGCTCATCAAACACTTTACTGACTTGAGATATCCCTAGCCCTAGAGATGATTTTTTTTAATTTATTTATTTATTAAAGATTTTTGTCTCTTCCCCACCACCACCTCCCATTTCCCTCCCCCTCCCCCAATCAAGTCCCCATCCCTCCTCAGCTCGAAGAGCAAACAGGGTTCCCTGCCCTGTGGGAAGTCCAAGGAACCCCCACCTCCATCCATTTCTAGTAAGGTGAGCATCCAAACTGCCTAGGCTCCTACAAAGCCAGTACGTGCAGTAGGATCAAAAACCCATTGCCATTGTTCTTGAGTTCTCAGTAGTCCTCATTGTCCGCTATGTGTACCCC
>NC_022011.1:36859438-36879423 GCF_000317375.1 Microtus ochrogaster | reverse complement strand
TGCTCTACTATGTTCATAGCAGCATTGTTTGTAATAGCCAGAACCTGGAAACAACCTAGAGATGATTTTTATAGCACCTACTTTTTAGAATTTTGGTGAGGAGCCCATGACCAGATGTAGACATCAGTGCTTATTCTCACAGTAAGCACAGGGATGCTATGTGGTATCCTCACCTTTGCTACCAATGCCCTGTCTTACTAAGGTAGACACTCAGGACTTACTATTGATTCTCTCCTTGATTTCTCCATGCTTCTGCACCAGAGAAGATGCTGGTTGTGCCTGGACTTTGTTCTAAGATTCTCAGATGCATCTGCCAATGCAAAGGACTACATTGGCTACTGATTTGTCAACTGACATTATGTTTTTAAAAAGTTTGTCCAGTTCGTAGGCTAAATTAGGTCCATTCGACACCTTCAATTAGGTGTTTTATAAAAGGCGCTTATTCCCAATTAGGTTCACAGAATATCATCACAATTATTACAGCGCAGACTTACTTAGCACAGACTCCTGCCAGGCTCCTGGCCACAGACATCACGGTTTCCTTCTGACTCAAGAAATCTACAACAACCAGCTATCACACAGCTTGTTTCTGAGCTGAAAGTCAGTGCTGACCAGGGAAGTTGATTAATGTGAACCAAAAGCTTGGCCAAGCACAGGGTGAGCGAACAGCCGTATTCCCGTGGCTCAGGAACACCTGCGAATGTTCTCAAATGCACTAGACCTCATTAGCAGACGCTGTTTTTTCCTCTTTCTGAATTAGGAATTCCTATGACCTGGTTAAGCAAATACTCAGTGGAAGGATAGCCTTTATTTCCTATGAAACACAGGAGGAAAGAATACGAGCCTTGTCTCCCTATGACGACTGCAGGGTCTAATCATTCATCCTGCCCCACTACCCACACCAGGCTTAGACAGTCAGAGTCTGTCTGCCAGGTAGAAAGGCTTAATGTCCCTCTTGAGGAGAAATTAACTGCTAAACCAGACAGAGGTGAAGCACAGTTCTGTCTTCTGTCCTCAATGCAGCCATTTTTCTCTTTTAATCTCACTCTTCCGTTTAAGCAGAATGAAAAGTTGGATCTTTGCCTTGAGCAAATTTCACATCCAAGGCTCAAATTCTGGGATCCCGCAGAGGTGAGATGCCTCCGGAAAAGCTCTGAGACCAGTGGAGAACAGAAAGGAGTTAATGGGCAGTCCTCTCTCAAAAGTCCATCTGGGGTGAGGGGATGGGGATGGGTGATAGTCACTCACTCAGAAAAGTCTTGCTAGATTAGTTAACTCCGAAAGTTAACAGCACCCAGACAATTCAATGACAGCAAGCCCAAACAGACTCAGGGATTCCAGTCTGGCATGGCTCTGTTGCTGGGATCCAAGATAGAGCAAGCTGGAGAGAAACTGTCCTGTTAGAGGTACAGCCAGCTGGCTTGAAGAGTAGTCCTTGTCTGTTCTGGGGATATATGTCTTCAACAAAGTAGAAATGCGTGTTCACTGAACAGGAACCTAAGAGGAAACAAGATGTACTAGCACAATGATTCTCAACCTCCCTAAGGCTGAGAACCTTTAATACAGTTCCTCATGTGTGGTGACTCCCCGCCATAAAATTATTTTCTTTGTTACTTCATAACTGCAACTTTGCTACTGTTATAAATTGAGATATAAATATCTGTGTTTTCGGATAGTCTTAGGCAAGTTCTGTAAAGGGGTCATTTGACCCCAAAAGGGGTCACAATCTACAGGTTGAGAACCATTGTACTGAACAGTGCTCTAGAGAAACCAAATGGATAGGGTTAGGGGTATGTCTCAGTTGATGGAGTGCTTGCCTAGCATGTCAAAACCCCAGGTTCAAGGCCCAGTACCACACTTATCACATATGATGACACATTCCAGTTGTCCCAGTCCTGAGATGGAGGTAGGAGGGCTGAAAGTTTAATCTTATCTTCAGCTAATCCGTGAATTCTAGAACAGCATGAGACGGGATACTACATCTCAAGAGACAAGTAAGTAAATAAAAAAAAGTAAACATATTCTCTTAGAATCATCAATTGGTTCATGGGACTGCAAGTTGCCAAACAAACAAAGTAAGGGTAAACTGACAAGATGGAGACCCAGAAGGGTCTCAGATCAGATCAAATCTGATCTAACGTCGATGAAGACCTAAGACCTAGGACTCACTCTATAGCTCAGAGGGGCCCCAAACTTGTAATTCTCCTGTCTTAGCTTCCCAAGTAGCAGAGACTCCAGGCCTGTGCCAACAGGCCCACACATTTTTTTTATTATTTCAAACAAAAATGTGGAAATTCAACACATTCCTTGTTTCCAAGATTATGCCACCTCCAAAAAATGAAGAGGTTGCTTCAGATTTAACATAGGAATTGACTTTTGCATTGTAACTCACAACTTAACTTCTGTGTTGTCATGCTTTTCCATGTCATATTTAACACATTTAAATACCAAGTAATAAAGAACAAAATAAAATAGATATCTGAAGAATAACCAAATCACACTTTTGTTAAGACTCTAGATATTTCCCTTCCTATGTAATAATAAGTCACACAGTTGTTTCTTAAAACTGACTTGTTTGGCATCCTGCTGCATACTTCCATTTCTTCTTTAGTTATCTATTATATTTTATCATATGCATGTGTGAGGGCATTATGTATGTACGCTTGTGTGTGTATGAATATGTGTGTGTGTGCAGGTGCAAATATATGCACATGTATTATGGAAGACACAGGACAAAATCAAGTGCCATTCTTTAGTAGCTATCCTTTCTTTGAATCTATTTGTTTCTTTGAGACAGGGTTTCCCATCGAAACCCGGAGCTCCACTACTAGACTATGCTGGCTGGCCAGACAGAGAGCCCCACAGATCTTCCTGTCTTTACCTCATCACTGCTTCTTTTGTGGGTGCCAGGGATGCAATGTTGGTCCTCCTGTTTGCAAACAAGCACTTCTGCCCTGCCTCATCCCATAGCCACTTCTAAATAACCACTCAGAGGATTAATATTAATTGCAGGATGCTTAGTTGAATAGCTCAGGCTTATCTCAAACTAGCTTTTACCATTAAATCAACCCATTTCTACTAATCTGTTTTTCCACATGTCTCGTGGCCTTACCTGTGCCCTAATACATCTTTCTCCTCTGGCAGCTAACTAGCATCTCCTGACTCTGCCCTTCTCCTTTCTATCCTTGGTTTGGTTGCCCTGCCTATACTTCCTGCCTGGCTACTGGTCAATCAATGTTTTATTAAACCAATTTGAGTGACAAATCTTTACAGTATACAAGAGGATTTTTTTTTCTCACAGCTTTCAATTCCTCAGCTGAGCTTTCACCTCAGGGTATATCTCTTTGTTTTCTACCTTGCCAGTGGAAGACAGTAACACAAACCCTAACCCTACTCTAACCCTCATGGAACAAACACATGAACACAGATCCCCATTCATTGACTCTCCACTAGATAGAATAAACAGAGCCCCTTTCATCTTGAAAGCTCAAGGCCAACCCTTCTGTCCTTTTCTGAGTCATTATCGGAACATTTTCCTAACTGCTGCAGCGCTGTCTTTAGTTCAGCACCGAAGACTAAAACCTGACATTTAGCATGCCATATTTGAAAATTTCCTCGTGGTCTTAGGAAAATAATAGCGTATGAAAAAAGCGAGAGGATCTGTTACCTAATTCTATCTCTGTGAATGACTTTTAGCAGAAAGCATTTGCAATTAGAATTTCCACCTTCCTTTTATGCCACTGTGCATGGAAGGGAATGTGCAATCTGGCAGAACACAGCTCTTGAACGCATGTGTTCCGGGCCATTGTAAAAACACAGGGTCTGTTGGGACACCAGGGTGAGATAGAGCCATTACCCTTATTTACCCAACATTAAGTCATTGTAGGAAAAGATGTTCGTTTCTGTGCCAGCTGTGGTATTCTCATTTCAGGCACCACGGTTTTTTGCACTGAGGAAAAAGCTGTCTTGCGCGTCTGCCGACACAGCACTTTTGGAACAAAGTAGTCTGCTCCTGTCATGGGTCTGAAGAGACACTGCCACCTTTTCCTCTGGTCTCTACAGAAGACCTGCACCCACATGACACTGGGTCTAAGTGAATACCATCAACTCACTGCTTTCATAACTGAAGTGGCTCTGTGTGTGACATACAGCAAAACCCATGAACTACACCCACAACAGGCTGGCAGCTGAGGTTGCTGGAAACGATGAGTTGTTTTCTTTTGCTAATTTGTAGATTTTTTTTCCTGACACAGTTTTTCCTGAACTTCTTTCCTATCCTTACCCCCTCCACAGCACCATTAAATATCTCCTCTCTTAGCATAGCCTTGGCAACTGCATCCTTACAGATGATGTGCTATTACACTTTGTGGTAGAGGACGTGATGGACTCACAGAGTTTCAGAGGCACAACTCTCGTCTCTCAGGGACACCTAGCTGACTACAAAAGGAAGCTGAAAATGCCTCAGTGTGCATCCCACACACATATCTTTGAAGGTCTCAGGAGATACAACACCCTAGGTCTGCTTACCTTTATCCATTCACAGTTCCAGGCTTGTAAATGCTTTCCAAGATATTCAGATTAATCAAATGTTTGTAGAATAAGTCGTATGTGTGCATGCCAGTGTGTGTGTGCGCACGCATGCTCGTGCACACATGTGTGTACATGTGTGTGTGTTTGTGTGCTTCTCCATGTATGAGGGCCAGAGGTTAAGCATAAGTGTATTCCTCTATTTCTTTCCACCTTATTTTTTGAGAGACAGTAACATCCTGAACCTTGAGTTTACTGATTAATCTAGGCTGGCTGGCCAGTGCGCCCCAGGAATCTGTTTGTCTCCATCTCTCAAGAACTGGTATTCCAGCATGCCAGAGTTTTTACACGGGTGCTGGGGCTTGAACTCAGCTCCTCCTCCTTGCACCAAACACTTTGCCCCAGTGAGCCTTCTCCATGGCCCCTAGTGGCTCAAGATTCTTTAAGGACTCACAGTAATTCCCTTATGGGAAATTTCCCCTTTTCAGAATAGTTATGTGTCTGCTTTTGTTTTCCTTGACCTCATTTTCTCTCCTTCTGCCTCATAGTGGAAAATGTTCAAACTGAAAAGCAGAAACAGACACCTGTTACTAAGGAATGGTTAAAAAGGACTTGACATATAATTAGGGCTGTCTTTGAATTTTGAGGATATTTATAGCTTCTTAATAGGAAAGCTAGATTATCAGTCTTGGCTCCTTTGCAAGATTTTAAACAAGGCAACACATAAGGGAAGTTATGAAAAATAATACAACTACAGCACAGGAAATCCAAGCTTCAGGTCCAGGGAAAGATGGCAGCTTTTACCAGGTACCCATGAGAAGCTCTGTTGGAAAAGATGGCAACAAGCTGTCCTCTCTATCAGAGCTGAGCTTGGACTATGGTGGCACTATGGGATCCCATTTTAGGAACAGGCAACACTAGATCCAAGCCCCAAACTGGTAGAGTGATACTGTTCCTAAGAACCAGAACTGTGGACACCCACAAAGAATTCACATTTTAAGCCATGATCCCGGGGCATCTGCACACATGTCCCCATGCTATCCCATTGCCTCTGGTGGAAGGTCATTGCACTGAAGAAGAAAAACAGTTCCACCTTATAAATAGAAAGAATACAGCAAATGTATTTTGCCTAAAGAAAAATATTAATGAGATAAATAAACCCAAACTCGAGGAAAGTGTCATCTGAAATGTGTTCATCACTGTCACTCCGAGTCACTCTTGAAATGTTTCCCAGTTCAGAACACCTGGAGGCTGGTGCTAAATTAGTATTAGCGAAGTTACCTTCTTACTTGAAGTCTGTGTTTCCAAGGAAGAGGCTGGGTGAATATTCCCTGCTCTGGCTCTATATGAAAGGCAGCCAGAAAATCAGCCGGAGGAAAGCCTCCCGTATGTTTTATTTGAGTAGCAAGGACCCTGTTCCACACCTCAGTGCTGGAGATGGATTCTATAACATTATTGTGAAGCAAACATACCCACTGAGTTGCAGCCCTAATCTACAGGAGTATTTCTACCATAGCTTCGGTGGTAAAGAGCTGGCCAAGCAAGCATGAAAACCTGAGTTTGATCCCCCAAACCCACATTTTAAAATAGGCAGGTATGGTAAAGCATACTTATAAGGCTGCCATGGAGAGGGAGAGACAGGCAAATCCCTGGGACTCATTGGCCTGCCAGCCTAGCCTACTTGGTAAATTCCAGGTTCTAGTGAGAGACTCTGAAATACCTGAAGCCCAGGGCTCCATTCTTTATGCATGGAATGCACACGCACACACACACACACACACACACACACACACACACACACACCACTACCACCACCACCATCACCACAAGCAACCCTCTACATGCACATGTAAATTCTCTACCCCACTGAGTATATGCTATTTGCACATTTCTGTAGCCCACCTTTGGGACTGACTTTTGGTTCTTACATATAGTTCTGCAAAACTTAGAAAATTGCTTAATTTCTCAGATGTTCCCTATCATTATCTGTAAAATGGATATAATAAAGAACTGGGTTTTTTTAAGGTCTAAATGAATAATAAAGTCCCTGGATGTACACCCAACACACAGATCAACAGAAGTTAGCAAGCATATGTGAGGGTGTGCACAAGTGAGCATACGTGCACCTAGTGCTAGGGCTGGAATAAAGAAACTCCCTTGGCCTGTTGATAGGGCAGAACTTAGGTAGGCAGGGAGGACTGGACTGAACGCTGGGAGAAAGAAGGGTGGAGTGGAGAGATGCCATGGATCCGCCATCGGAGATAGATATGCTGAAACTTTGTTTGGTAGGCCATGACCACGTGGTGATATACAGATTAACAGAAATGGGTAAAATTAAGATGTAAGAGTTAGCCAATAAGAAACTAGAGCTAATGGGCCAAGCAGTGATTTAATGAATACAGTTTTTGTGTGATTATTTTGGGGCTGGGCGACTGGGACAAACAAGCAGCCCCTCCTGCTACAGCTCTCCATGTTATTTTATTTGAGACACGATCTCTCACTAAGCTCACCAATTTTGCTAGGATGCCCCAGTCATCCTCCTGCCTCTGCTTCCCCAGCACTGGGATTACAGGAGCTTTTACATGAGTTCTGGGAATCTGAACACAAGCCCTCATAGTGGGCAGCAAGCTCTTCATTGACCAAACCATTCATGTCTGCAGCATCTAGCTCCACGTTGTCTTGCCCTTAGGAATCCACTAGGGCAGCAGAGAAACCACTTCCTTTTTCTTCTTGCTGTCTGAACAAGCATCTTCCCTGGGAAGGGAGGCAGGGAACAGGAAATGTTTCTTCCCTTGGTGCTCTGTGTATCTTTCCCCAGAAGGTTTCAAAATTGTGTAAGTGAAATCCCACACAGTTCAGGAACAGAACAATCTCTACCTGCACTATAAATAATTTTCTCTTTGGGGAATAGGATTTTGTTTTCAATATGAATGAGCTGAGCAGTTCTCACAGACAACCCTGCCTGGGAGAGGCAGATTCTGTGGCAATTGTCAATTAGATTTGATTTTCTAAAATGATCATAATCTTAGTTTACACCACTGCTGCATGAGTAATTGTGACAATTCCCAGAAATTTATTCTCAAACCCCATTTAGGTCTGTGAACTCCTAGGTCTCATTTTTAACTTAGTTTAAAATTCACACTGGTAATGGTGAAAGTGATGGTTTCCTCCTCCTCCTCCCCCCATCTCTCTTGCTTTTATATTGGAGTTCTCTGTGTCTGTCTTAAAGCTTGATAACTGTTATTTACAGTAAAACATTACTGCCTTTCAACCCTCATGAAAAAAAATGAGAGAACACACACCTGATAAACACACACATTCTCTGGTACTGCCAGCTGGGGCCTGTGCTGATGGTAAGCTGCTGCCGCTGACTGACCTAGCTAGCCAGACTTCCACAGGCTCTTCCAGGTCCATATTGCCTAGCCTAGCAGCCCCAGAAAAGAGGCAGCAACAACAAGGAAAACAAAAACAGCAAGAAAAAAATAACGACTTACTATTAACCAGATGTAGCAGTACACACCTGCAATCCCAGGCAGAGACCAAAGCATCAGAAGATCCAAATCATCCCTGGCTACATAGTGAGCTCTAGGCCAGCCTGGGCTACATAAAACTGTGTCTCTACTTTCCTGACCATTGCAAGTTAGAGCACTTCTTAATTTGGCGATTAATCCTCCCTAAAGTTACTCATGCTAGCTGGAGTAGTTTCTCTGGGTGTCTAAGCTATTGAACAATCCATCTGAACCTTAGTGAAGTTAACCAATAGGCACATTCTGTCATATCTCAAGTTCTGCAAGGTGGGATTTCCAAAGCAGCTCATCCAAGAGACATTCAGAAGGATGTTGCCAGTAATAGCTGGGGCCAGGGGCAGATCCAAGCTTTTCTCTTTAGTTTGGTGCCAGGGTAAATGTACTGAATGATGGAGTTGAGCAGTTGGAGTCCCCAGGTACCTCCTTGTCTGTCCCTGCATCTCTGTGGGATCTGTCCCTAGGCAGCTTCAGGACAGCAGGTCCTCTGACTTCAGGAACATTCTCCCAACACATGCCTCCAAAGGTCACAAGGACCAAGACAGAAGTTGGGCCACCATTTATTTCTTAACCCAGAGAGCACCTAGAGTCACCACAACCATTACCCATTATTAGAAGTAAAACTCCAAGTTCAATCAGCAGCAAGAGGAGAAAATGACCCCAGATTTTGAGTAAACACATAGAAAAGACCTACAGATATAATTCAGAGTCACCATGGTGGTTACATCTCACAAGTGCCATGTGGGTTTTATCTAACATGATGGCAAGTATACCTGTGTCTTCCTTAAAAAATTCTTATGATTTGGGAAAGAAGGGGTCTGATGGTAGAGGACCTGTTCTCCCCGAGAATGAGACCTGATTGCTACCCGCAGTGCTGGGAAAAATAGAAAAATGTTTCATCTTACAAAACATCCAGCATAATTTTTTATCCTTTATCATGTGATCACACTATTCCAGTGTGAATCCTTAATGAAGCAAGAGCTGTGGATAATAGTTAAACATGTACCCATGGCCGTAAGAAGTACGCCTCCATATCTGAGGCTAGTTGGAACTGTTTGCAGAATCTGCTTGGTACTGAAAATATTCCTCTGCATCCCATGTCTTGGAAAAGACACAGGTGAGTGCTTGAAGCAATTAACATTCACAGATTTAAATATTAGTAGAAATGACATGAGTTGAAATTAAACATCCTCCCAGAGCCTCTCAGAAAACTGCTGGCCCCAAACCACTGAGAATCTCCTCTGGACAGTTTGACTTTGAAAATAAATCTCATTTGAAGTTGATGGAAATGAGAATAACTATTAATTCAAACTCAATAAGTAATAATTAATTTTTGCTTTCTTTTTTATGGCTCAAGAAATATTTCTGCAATCAACCAAGACACCATGGCCTGGGTTAATATTAAGATGTTTGTTTGGTATTCGACAGGTGTTAACAGTGGGTAGAAAACACAGCTTTGTAATTAGAAAAAAATTCATTTTGTTGGGTAGGCTTTTGTCAATTTAAAAACATCCTTCCTTTGGAATAATAATGGAAATTTTGTCTAGTACTGAGGCAAAATTTATATCCCCAAAGAGAGGAAGAAATCACTGGTCTCCAAAAATAATGGAAAGCTGGTGCTTGAACCTTCTCATCTCTCTCCCAGAGGGCAAGTTGGCAGATCACCTGTGAGGAATTAAAACTGAGCACATTAACGGAGTAATAAAACCAGACAGGAAGCTTGGAGAGTTAAGACCAACCTAAAAACAGGGAGTTTAGAAAAAGTCAAATGAATCCAGTGCTCCCTAGGGATTTATGAGCAATTGATATAACTATTGGGTGAGAGAAGACATTTTCATTAATGGTGTAGTGGCTGGTAAGTTGACCATGCTACTGTAAACAATATCTCACCCACACTCTTGAAAGTAACACCAGTTAAACTCATTGTCACACACACACGCACATGTGCACACACACACGCACACACGCACGCACACACATGCACACGTGCACACACACCATAAAAGCAAAAGAGTAACTTGCTGGGAAAAGGAAAGATATTAGTGGTAGAAGAAGGACAAGAGAGGTGTCGAAGGTAAATATGATCAAAATAAACTCTACACATGGGGGAAAATGTTACACTGAAACCTTGGGGCGTATGCTTACTATGTGCTAATGAAAAATGGAAACAGTAAAAGGCACACATGCAGAGGATTATTTTAAGATGTTGCTGTAGTATCAAGTACTAAATCGTGTTCACACATCACTATCATGGCAGACATAAAATCTGACAGAATAAGGAGGGAAGAATTCTCAGCTCTAAACTTAATTTATGAGTCCCAAGAAAATGAACTCAACCAAATTCATTTAAAAATCAAAGAAACACATTTTATAGAGCAGGCATGCTATGCTGCCTACTTCTATTTCCAAGGGGTGTGTGTGTGTGTGTGTGTGTGTGTGTGTGTGTGTGTATTTGCACATGGGTGTGTACAGGCATACAGAGGCTGGAGGTCAACGTGACTTCCTCTATCACTATCTACCTTACTTTATTAAACATGATTTTTCTTCCTGAACAGGACTGGGGTCTGGGGTTTGTTGTTTTGGCAACACTAACTGTCCAGATGCTCCAGAGGTCCCCTTTTCTCCATCTCTCCAGCAGTGGGGAAAACAGAAGTCTGTTGGTGGTGGTGGCAGTTGGTTGGTTGTTTACTTGAGAAGACTAAGGCTGAGGTTGGAGACTTCAGATGAGGGCTCCAAACTGGAGGGTTAGGTTACAAGTAACTACAAGAGAGATATCTCCTAGCTACAGCGCCAAGCACACTGAAAACGAAGCATTTGTCCTGCTGTGGATGCTAAAGTGGCTGAGTTTGAAAGCACAGACATTTCCCTGCAGATTTGCTTCCTCTCCAGTATCCCTGGCAGTCTAGAGACAGAGCACCCCAGAGGCTCTTTGTTTAGCATATCAGAGTGAAGAATAGCCTGTGCTCTGAATTCACACACCGGTAATAATTGTCTCAATGACTCTGGGGACATATCTGTATCTTGGAATTTAATTAATACACTGCTAAAATGTAATCCAAGTTGAAATGACCTTGTTAGCTATCTCCTGTGAACTATCCATAACCGTGGACTGGATTAAAATGCAAAAATCCACAGACTAAAAACAGCACCAAAATGAAAGTGCCAAGACTTGGATTTTCAACACTGTCTAAGACATCCCAAGCTTGGAGGCCAGAAGCACAGCTCATTTTCTCAGGCTCCATGTGGGATTACCCAAGGTCCCTCAGTCTCTGGTCGTGGGGGAGGGGCCAGAAACACAGCTCCAAGATACAGACTCCTTTGGCCTGGTGCTCTCTTCAGAGACCTCCAAGAATCTTAACTCCACCGCAGAAAAGAATTTCAGGATGAGCCAGTATGAAGCAGAGTTGGAAAGAGATTTAAACATAGACTTAAGCATGAGGTTAATAGGAAGGGAGGCGCTTGAGAAAAAGAAAATGCTTACCGAAGTGCTAAGGTATGGACTCTTCAGGAGAGCTATGCTAAAACGGCTTTCACAACTTTGCAAGGGTGGCTTCAGATAGCTTCACTCAGACATTTCTGAGGAACGTTGTCTCTCTGTTTCTCAGTAAGTCAGATCTTAGAGGGGTTCCCGAGGTGAGAACCTGGAGGGGTTCCCGAGGTGACTACGACAGGACTACAAAGGAGAAGGTAAAACCATAGTTTGCACAGGCAGTTTGAACACGTTTTTACTGCTTATCGGGTTTATAATCTCAGGTGTGGGATTTCTAGAAAATTGTACATTTGTACCTGGGAAAGGAATAAGGCTGTTTTTGAAAGTCATGCCTGTTCAGGCCTTAAGCATTGCTGTTTTAACATTCTTCTGTGGACTTCACATATACAAGGACTGCCATTTCTATATAGACCACCTTTGCAATAAATGTTAATTTTGTGGAAGTCTAAACTGTCAGCTGGAGGTTTTACCAGACCTGGATGAGAAAGTTGCTGCCTCCTATCCAGGTAGCAATTGTTAAGATCACTTGAGACTCAACCCACAACCAGTGATGAAGCCATGGCCTAAAATTAGATGTCCAAAATGAGGAGATTAAAAAACACATTATTATTGAAATTTTGTCTGGAGCCATCTTTGCAACAAAGGTATTTGACAGAGCACCAAGGCTTCCTGTGAGAGCCAATCGTCCACCAGCTGATTGAGAGTTGTTTGTGGGAGGGTGAGGCTCATCTGTGGGTGTGTCTGTGAGGAAGTTTCCAGTCAGGACCAGTGGCTATAAGCCCAGAGAAAATGGGGGGGGGGCAAGAAAACTAGTGAGCCATATTCTGCATTCCCCATCTCTGCCTCCTGGCCTGTGCCCTGCCACTGCTCCCCACTATTATGAGTTAAATCCTCTGAAACTATGAGCAGAATATAACCTTCCTCCCTACAAGTTCCTATGTGTGTCCAGCATGTTGTCCCACTTGCCAATTGCTACTGTTAGGTAAACACATATAAAATCTAACTTTGATCCATAAAGAGTTATTGAGATTTGACTAGAGATAAAATATAGGCCACCCTGGTCTACATAGCTAAGTTCCAGGCCAGCAACAGCTGCATAGTGAACTTCAGCCTCCATAAAAGGAGGCAGGGTGGATAGAGACTTATAAAACCAGGTCACGACAGCACACAGAAATGTAGTCAAAACACACGCTCTCACCAAGGCCCCTTTCAGCATCCACACAGAAACTGTTCCAACAGTAAACAGGTCCGGAAGAACTTGCCCAATAGGATCAGACTAAGTTAAATGGCTGAGTGCCGGGTGAGTGAGCCAGTGGAGGAAGAAAATGTGTGTTAACATCTGGCTTTACAGAGTGCAGCCCACCGGCTCACAGACTTCTACCCAAAGATTAAAATCCTCCTGCCTTCCTCCACAAGACCTGGGTAGAGGGCCCCACTGTGTGAGGTAATGCTACTAAGGGGTCATACTTGGGAGGTTGCCTAGGGCAGGAGACTCTATCCTTTGAGCAGCTGGATGCCATTGAGATATTCAGGAGACAGAAACTAGAGTTTCTATATCATCTTCCATATTTGAAAGCAGAAGCTGCCCCAGTGGAAAGTCCAGAGTGAGGACTCGGTGGGTCGTCGGGGTTGGGTCTTGGGGAAGAAAGGGAGTGGGATGAGGATACAGAGGCAGTGGCTTAAAGCATCCTTCAGACAAGACGAGAGATTCATGAATATGGCAACAGGCAGTGGAGTGGGGGTCTGAGGAAAGTTCCAACTCTGCCAGGAAAGGCTAGACAGCTACTCTGAAAGGGTCTGAGGGCAGGGAAGATCTCCCACTGCAATGAAGTGCGCTTAGTTAATATGTGATCTGTGCTACTGACTGAGGAAAAGGAGCAGAACATCCATGACTCAGGAGTCACGTTCCCTGCGGTCTATGAGTGGGACTTAGGTAATGCAAAACCCATGCAACTTAACAGTTGTCAGACTACCTCCAGCCTGGGCAGGGCCGGGAGTCTGAGCACATTCCTGCTCTGCTCTCAGCCTTCTCTGCTTTGGAAGGCCTGAGCTCTCTGACACTCAGAACATTGCTTTGGCATTCTGAGGGAGGCAGGTGGTGGCTTGAACTTGACAACAAAGAGAGCAGGAGCAGAAACCAACTAACGCGGGAACAGTTTGTTTGTGGGCATGAAAAAGAAGGAGAAGACAGGGGCAGCTGGGTGTTTGTGGACTGTTCCATGTGTCTCCTGCATGTTCCAAAGACTCCCTGTTTGCTTTCAATGTGCCCCTCTCCGTGTGCTAGGAGGCAGCTATAGTGGACACTGCCCACCTCCAACTTTCCCTGTGAAATGCTCTGGAATAGTGATTACAGCCTAAAAACCAATTCAGTCCAGTATAGAAAGGACTCTACCACCTGATAGTAAATACTTGGTATAAACCACAGCTGTCTGCCTTTATTTCCATGAACTTCTACTGTCTCTTTTTCAATAGGAGGGTTTAACAGGTACTGTTTCAAATGCACTAAGGAAAAAGGTTTTCTTTTTATGGGCCATATGGAAGAAGAAATAAGAAGACAATCATGGTGACAGGCTAGTCACCTCTAAAAAGAAGTACATAGAAAGATTTGGTGTTGTGAATACTGCCATAAACAGCCACACCGATCACTTCTGTCTGCAAAGCCATGAACTTGTGAGGTTTGCCTAGGTATTGGTGAGAGATGTTTCTTATTTGCTTTTGCTTTTTGTTGGTATGTGTTTTGTGCTGTGCTGTGTGTCTGTCTGTGTTTCACACATATAAGTGGGTGCTTGTGTGCATGGATGCATACACATGTGAAAGTCAGAGCTCAGCCTCCAGTGTTGGTCCTTTATTACCTTCTATTGTTTGAGACTGGATCTCTCATTGGCCTGTAATTTAGCCAAGTGAGCTAGACTAGGTGGTCAGCAAGAGTGCAGAAGTCTGCCCTTCTCATCTCAGTACTGCTGGATTGCAGGCGTGTGGCACCATGCCAGGTTTGTATGTGGATTCTGGGGGGTGCTCAGGTCTTCATGCTTTCAAAACCGGTGCTTTGCCTACCAAGCCATCTCTCTAGCCAGAATGTGTTGTATGTATAACCAGTACTCTTTTAGGGCTTTAAATATGTTCATCACCATGCCTAATTGAAATTAAATAGCTTGGATTTTGATGATTACCAAAATGTTTGTATGGACAATTGTAAGAAAGAATGCATCCTTCCCAGTCTCCCTTGGAAACTGTTCTTTTCCCATTGAAGCTTTACGTTCAGCGATTATAAACACTTCCACTAAAATATGTCAACCACTGTTGTTAACTTTAAGTATTAGAGAAGGAATGTTTAGTGGAACTATTCAGCTAAATTCTCCAGGAATCAGTCACTCGCAACTAATAAAGCACAACAAATGGATGTGCTCAAAGTATCCAAGAAAATGTCCTCCATGGCATTATTACATGATGCAAACACTAATAAAACACTTTTCACACACCAAAGCCAGGTCCCCTGCAAGAGCAGTAAGCTTTCTTAACCACTGAGCCATCACCCTGGTGTCAAAGAAGTTCACTTGCCAAAGCTCTAGGCCAACCAGAGGCCCTCAAACAAATGCACTTTATAATTTCATATTGAGTACAAAATGGTAAAAAGTCATTTTTTCCACAGTAAAATATCTCAGGAGGTTGCTGTCCCCAGTCTCTTCTTGTGAAAAACCTTGGAAGAAGTTTATAGCAAGTGTACACCCACACACAGAGGATAAAAGGTACACTGAGGCAGCGTGGCAGGACCGAGAGCACAAACGATGTGAGTTTCAGGGATGTGGGAAGACTCCTGGATGTGGGAGACGCTCCTCTTGGCTGATGTATGGTACAGGGATGTCAGGAGATTCTCCTAGCTGGTGGCAGATGCCCTTTTCAGATGCATAGCGTAATTGTCGGCTTCTTTTCAATGGAACCATCACAATTTTAAAACAATGAATTTGAAATGGATACTCGATAATTTCAGAAGGAGAAAAAACACAATTTGAGGTTTTAACTGTATTTCTCACATTGAGCCATAGACAACATTTTTTAAGCTCATTTGTGAAATGGTAGAAAAATGTTCGAATAAGAAGAAATTAATTGGTGCTGGGGAGATGGTTCAGAGGTTAAGATCTCATGTTGTTCTTGTGGAATATCCAAGTTCAGTGCTGGGCACCCATCTCAGGTAGCCACAGACACCTATAAATCCCAACTCCAAGGGATACAGCAACTCTTCTGGACACCCAGAAGACCCACACATATGCATAAAAATGTAAGAAAAATAAATAATTGTTTTAACTATTCACATGAATTATTACTTTTGCTCAAAAATTTTTTGGTAAATTTTTAATTGTATTGCTTCATTTAAGTAAATACAGAGCACAGAAAAATTAATTTTTAGCTGTCAGATGGCTCAATAAGCAGCAGTGCTTGCTACTAAGCCTGAGGACCTGAGTTTGACCCTCAAGACCTACATGGTACAAGGACAGAACAGGCTCCTAACGGTTGTCCTCTGATGTCCAAATGTGAGCTGTAGCATTTGCACGTGCGTATACACACCAATAAATGTAAAACTCAAAAGCAAACAAATCTTAAGCTTCCTTTGACAAAAGTGTAGATTGAAATAGTCGACCCTATCACTTTCAAGTAAGAGGTAATCCAGGATGCTAACCCAACCCTGCACACAGAGTTTAACTCCTATAAGACTTAGTGCAGGTGACTTTGATGTCCAAATGTAGAGAAGCATGCACAGCAAATGTCAGAGGCACCACATTTCTGTAGTGCTGGATGGGTGTGAAGATTCCAACAGAGGGACCACCAGAAACCAAGGATTTTCCTAATTTTCCTGAAGACTAGGGCAGATGCAATCAGTAATGATTAACTTTCCACCATGGCCCTCTGGAAAGAGGCAGGGCTCTCTGTACTCAAATGAGAACAAGGTTTATGCTGAAGCTGTAGAAACTTAATAGCTTGCAGGTCACCATCAAAAGCCATGAATGTCTACAAATGGCTAGAAAGCTGTGCAGGAACGCCACGGTGCTTGTTCCATTTGCTTAAGCTGAGATAGAAAGTGCTTCAGTGACCATGGTAATGGAGGAATCCATTTCTCAGGCTCCACAGGGCAATTTCTATTTTTCTCTTGGAACTAGCAGGCTCTTTGTCTCTCTGAGCCCAGCAGGTGCAGAGTCCCAGCTGTCTTGTGCACCTTACCCTTGCCTTGTGCTTTCCTGGGTTCCAGGTCCTAAAGCTGATCCTCTGCCGGTGATCACACACAGGATTCTCTGTCGCCATGCCTGTCATCAGCCTGGCAAGCCCTGACTTCACCACAGAAAAGTCCCTGGTCTATGTAGTTTACTCAGAGATGAGAGAGTTTTTCATGTAATGAAGAACCAGCCTGCTGCCATCTTAGGCTTAAAAGACATCTTATAGTAAAAACAAACTATGTTTATCCCTGTTTATGATTAAACCTCTGTTTTTCAAGGATTAGGCTATGCCCAACTACAAATGCTTTAACTACAAATGGCTCTATACTGCCTGTTCCAGGAATGGCGATCATGTCTTTGCTTCAAAAAGTTATTTATAGCCATCTTCAAACCCTACATTTGTTTCTAAAGGTTCTATGGCCACCTATACCTACCTTGTCTTGCTTACCTTGCCACCATGTCTTTGTTTCAGGGGGTACTAATGTGCTATGCTAATGTTCTGCTCCTGTAACCTCTCCCATTTTGTCCACCAAATGTCTCATTTGGAAACCACCCACCCCTGAGTTATAGAAGCCTTGTCTCTCTCACAACCAATGTGACCTCTCGAACCCTGCCTTAGGGGAAGGCAGCCTGTGTACATGAATTAAAAAAAAAAACTTGCTTTAATTAATTACATGCTTTAATTAATTTGGCCACAATGATTTGGGTTGGTGTTCTTTCTCCTCTCATCTTTCGGATTAAGATTAGGTCCACAGAGAGGCTGTATACTACACATGTAAGACCTTGAAATATGTTTAATTGAAATGTTAGGCAAACAGTTAAAATTTGTTTTTAAATCCCTAAGTATACAAATATTGGAAAAATAAATTACTACTGTTATTTAATTGAACAATTTCAAAACAAATAGTAAGTCACATCTGGCAAATATCAGTGCAAAATTAGTAATACTAGTGTAAAATGAAAACACTGAAAAGCTGTAGATGATACCTACAGAGAAAGAGAGAGGGGAGAGTAGTTTGTGTGACCAAGGGGCCAGATATCTGTGTAATTTTCAAATTCTCATTATGTATCATGGAGTCATAGTAAAGTACTAGCATGATGAGGCACAAGGCAATAAAAACCGTTTGCTATATATGAATTTCTCTACAATAGTAGTTAATGTTTTATCAAAATCAATACAAGAACCTACAAAGGGGTGAAATTCAAGAATCACACACACAAAAAAGAAGATGGTAAGATGGTATTTTTCATGGAAGTTCAAGAATCATGTGGTGTGATTAAAACACTTTAATTATAAGAGGGCAAATGTCCTGAGAACTCGCCCAGAATCAGAATTTGAACTTCAGGCTTCAGTCACTCTGACACTTAACTGGTTCTATAACTGCTTTTGCTGGGGGCACAATAAAAAAAAATCTTAATTTAATATTTTCACCAGTTTCAGGGCCAGATATCCCCAGCAGGCACAAAAGCATTTGCCCCGTGACCTGCATTTTGCAGAGGGCTGGGAATCTGCAGGGCTTTGCCAGGGCTTTGCTTCTGACCCTCCACACTCCTCTGGGCAGTGCATTTGAGTCCCAGCCAGAAGAAGATGGAGCATGGGCTTGGCATGAGGGAATTATTCCAGCCTAGAGGAAAAAGTTCAATCGGTTCTCATTAAGGGGGAAAAAAACAAACAAACTGGTGATGGGGTACAAAGATCTCATGTTTGTGGGCACAATTAGTCCATAATACATGTTACAAAGATATTTGGGATTAGCATCCACTGTGAGTTAAAGAGGGAATTCTTTAACTTTATTTTTATTTATTCTTTATGTTTTTCACATCATGCATCCCCATCCCATTTAGCTCCCCATCCCTTTTTATGTGCTATCTGCCCTTTCAATGCCCCTGCCAAATGAAATAAAAAAAAAAAAAGAACAGAAAAGAAGAAAGAAAAAAGAAAAAGAGAAAACAAGAAAGAAAAAAGAAAAATCTTGTCACGGACTGTAGTGTGATACAGTGAGTCATTTATGTATTTTTGTATTTATCTGTTTATCTGTTATTTAAATAACATTGTTTTTCATTTATTTTACATACCAGCCAATTTCCTTTTCCTCCTCTCCCCCTATCCCTTCCCCTTTCCCATATACCTCCTCCCCATCCACAGTTCCTCCATCTCCATCGAGAAGGGACAGACCACCTATGGGCTCACACACAAAGAACAGCACATCAAGTTGAGACAGGACCAAGCAACTCCCCTTAAGTTGAAGTGAGACCAGGCCCATATACCTTTGCTTGCAAGTGTTCATCACAAAAAGAGTCAGTGATCTGATTTGAGGCCTCTGGTTTCTGCCACCCTATCCATGCTGGGCCCTCACTGGGACTCCTCTTGTATATCCTATTGTTGTCCTGTGTCTTGGAGATCTTGCACCTTTGGGTCTGCAGGACCAGTCCCTTCATGTGTTCCAGTAAATCACAGATGGGGTGGATGTTGGGGCAAGAGCAGTTGGAAGACATGCTGGATTTGCCCTTTGGGATTTGGTTTTCTTATACTTAAAATGAGGAAAGACAAAACTTCTGTAGACTCATGCTAACTTAAACACATAAGGCTTCTGCTGTGAGGGGAAAAAAAAAAACAGTTTATCATTCCCACAAAACTTATGTCTGACCTGAGATGTAGTTCAGTTGGTAGAATGTTCATCTAGCATGCCCAAAGCCCCAAGTTTAATCCCTAGAACCACATAAATAAATAAAATTACAGCTCTTGGTAGATGGTGGCAGGAAACTTTAAAGTTCAAGGTGCATAGTAAATTTCAGGCCAGCCTAGGATACACAAGATGCCCCTCCCAAAATAATAAACAAAACCCCCAAACCAATTTACTTCTCAGGTATTCATTAATCTTCATAATCATTAATGTATGTTCTCCCTGCCACTAGATTATCTCATTTGCATCTAAATATTCATACAGCTAATGCTACCACATTGCAATGGGTGTCAAAAACCCCTACCTCTAAATGGGACAGAAACATGAACAGCCCTCAACAATAACCTCCTCCCTTCCTCTTTTCCTGGCTGGAATTTCTGGTGCTGCTGTCCAAAAAGCCATTCTGGGTAGGCAAAAGCTTTAGAGAAACTGAAGGTTCAGAAGTCTAGAAAAGGAGAAGGCAGCATGGAACTGCCCACGGACAGGGACACAGGATGAGGTGACCTCCACCAACCCAAAAATATCTGTCCCCTGCTGTGCCTGGAGTTTCACT
>NC_022011.1:36839625-36859338 GCF_000317375.1 Microtus ochrogaster | reverse complement strand
CAATCTTAAAAATAATGCAACCAGCTCTGAAAGATCAGAGATGGCCAGGTCCTTCATGTGCCTGTGTGAGTTGCTTTAAACCGGTTGCCTTCCTCCCAATGCCCGGCCAAGACCAACACTCCTGAGTTGATGGGACGTCTGCAAAGCTGAGAAAGAGAAGTCTGCATTTCAGGTGAGTGGTCATGGTAAGCATAGTGTCAATGGAGAAATCTAGAGGTTGGTGACATCAGGACACAGTGGTGGCAAGGGCAGTAATGGATGTCAATTCCACGTTCCCACAGGCCTCCTATAGTTATCCGTGTCTCCAAGAAAGAAAGTGCTGGACATGATAAGATGAGAAGGCATTCTTGTGAGTGACCAGGAGATCTGAGTATGGTCAGAGCAATGCCAGACCTGAAAGCAAAGCTCACTAACACAGAGGCTTCCTGCTTTGGGGGCGTGAGAAATGTCAGTCCTTTCACAGCTAAGAGAATAGCCCCCAGAGAACTTCCCGGAGTCAGCCGCACTAGTTCCTCCACCATCTCTGCCACCTAGGCCTCTATATTGGTTTTCTTGTACTCCTCCACCTTCTTCCTTCCTGAACACAACGAGTGAACAGTTCTATGGAAACTCACACACTGTTTTTAAAAAGCTGAATCATAAAGAGCTACAAGGATGTTCTCTTGCTATAAATCTTGATTTTTTCTTGACTATAAAAATAATGGCTGGGGATATGGCTCAGTCAGTAAAATGCTTCCCTGACACAGGGTGGGGGAAGGGCTCCACAAAGAGTGACCAGTCTTCTCCCCTGAACTTAGAATTCAAGACAGAAGTTTGTGCAGTTAAAGATTTAAACATTTGCTCGTGAGAAGTCCTCCTCAGAGGGCATCATTTCATCATCTCAACTGCTTGACTAATGACTGATGTGTGACTGTATTTTTTTAATTCGTCATCTGTGATTCAGTTCATCTGCGAGAAGATGTTCTGATCCTGAAATTCCCTGTGCCTCATGAGTTCCTGTTTCACTCCTTTCTGCTTTAGCAGCATCTACTGTGGTAAGCGTTCCTCCGTACACACCTCCTGTCACAGTCCATTGCCCTTACAGTCATTCCCTGGACTCAGCCTGCCACAGCCTCTCTATGCATTTCTCTCCTATCAATCAACATTTCAGCCCTGAAAATTCCAGTCACAACTGCCTTCCGGGGATCTAAATCAGGCTACGGAAATGTGACAGCTCATTCAATAGCTTGCAACTCCCCAGCTTCCGGCCATCAGCTCCCATTCACAAATTCATATTTCATAGACAAACTTTAAATGAAACCTGAGATTAGACAAAGATTGTAGTTTAGTTCCAATTTCTACTGAGACTAACCCTTCACAGAGGAGCCTGACTAAATTGTAAACAACAATTAAGTAATTTTAGTGTTGCTTCAAAGTTCAAGGTTCTCAGAAAGGCAGCCAGACTGAACGTGGGAGAGGATGGCCTTGACCTTTAATAAGGTGTTCACAGACTTGCAGTTTCAAACTTGTCACAGCACTCTGGGTCTAGGAAGGAAAAGTATCTGTCATTGTCATGTTGATGTAGATCATATCTTTGAATAATCCAGAATGCAGTCCCTGGTCAGGCAACTGAGTGGACACTAGAAATGCAAAGCAAACGCCCTTGTTACCTAATGGCTGTGTGATCTTGAGTACCGAAACTCAATAGAGTTCCACATTCCCAACTGAGGGCAAAGACAAGATGACAGACAGCCAAGTCTTACCCTATGGTGAAAGCATCGCTATAGGCATTCAACAAAGTCAGTTGCCAGTCCGGAATAAACACATCACCCCATCTTCCTCTAGTATCCTTGGAAATGTACTCAGAAAGAGCTGCTATCTTCCTGATGAGCAAGGCAGACATACTCTTACCATCATCTTTGTTGTCTTTATGCGTGTCTGTGTATATGTGTGTGTGTGTGTGTGTGTGTGTGTGTGTGTGAGAGAGAGAGAGAGAGAGAGAGAGAGAGAGAGAGAGAGAGATATGCATGTCTGTGTGACCGTGTGTGTACATGCTAGTGCATGTACAGGTGGGTGGGTTTGTATTCAAGAGAAAGCAGAGGTCCATATCTCCTTTCTTCCTTTCTTTCTACCTTAGTAGTAGTAGTAGAGAGAGTCTCTCACTGCACCTGCAGCTCACTGGTGTGGCTCCAGTGACTGTGGGGATTTAAACGAGTTATTCCCCCAGTGACTCAAATGTTTGAACAATTAGTCTCTGGTTTGAGCTACTGTCTGGGGAGGCTGAAGAGGTGCAGCCTTGCTGGAGGAAGTATTGTTAGCATTCAGGCACCTGCACTGGCCTGCCCTTGGGGAATTGGCAGAATAGGTGCATGCTCTTGCCAGTATTTAGTATTCTGGCCTGATCAGGGTCCTAACTTCTTGGTCTCTATGCACATGCAAATACAGGGGCAGGTTCTGAGAGATCATAGCCTCACCCATTTCCAGGTCTCTCAGCTTCATGTTTTTAACTACAAATGTGATCTCTTGGCTTCCTGCTCCTGACACTATCTACCATTTTCTGTCATGCCTCCCACCATGATAGACTCTTATCCCTCTGGAGTGGTAAAACAAAATAAATTTTTTTCTTTAAGTTCTCTTTGGCCACTGTTTTATCACAGCAACAAAAAAGTAACCAATACAATAGCTGACAAACTAAGACCCCAAGATCTCATGTCCACACCCCTAACACTGGGGTTACAAGCCCACCATTGTACCTGGCATTTACACAGATTCTGGGGATCTGCACTTAGAACCTCAAAGCTTATATGACAAGAATTTGCCAACAGAGCCATCTTCCCTGTTCTCATCTTTCTTAAGTAAGAGAGAAGTGTTCAGTGTAAGGAAGCGTGCCCACAGATTGTTCTGTAACGCAAGCTTTTAACAGTATTTAGGATGCTTTTGTTACTAATTTTCCCTTACACTTGTTTTTCTTTTTAAAATTGTTTTACACAAAACCACTGTTTTACCACCCCCCCCCCCCGACACACACACACACAAGATGGGGAGCCATTGGGAGGCCTGTATGAGCAGCAGGATTAAAGCCAGAAAATCTAATCCAGTTTGCATTTTAGAGGGGGTCTGCTCCCTACTCTTCTCCTCCTGTTGATAACTCAGAACTAAGATGTGGGTTTTAGAGGAGCCGTGAAAACCAAGGCTAGTGTCAAGGCTATCTGCTCTCGTTCACAAGGGTTGTTCTACACAAGTCTGGCCTGAAGCCTGTAGTGCTGGGGAGAGATGCTAAGGGCTATGTCACCTGGTAATGTCCTTCAGTCTCCTGTTCACAAAACCACGCACTTAAATCAGACATCTTTCCCAGCTCTAATGCTCTGTACTGAATACTAGAATTGATGATCTCCGAGAACAAAGCTGAATTCCAATTTGTAGATAAGGTCTCCCATGGCTCTGCCTGGCCTTGAGTGGTAAGTATCTAAGAATAGCCTTGAATTTCTGACCCTCTGGTCTCCACCTTCTGAGTGCTGGGACTATAGTCATGGACCACCACGGCCAGTTTATTAAGTACTATATGAATGGAGCCCAGGACATTATGCATGCGCTAGCCAATCTACCAGTGAAGCTACCTCCCCAGGCCTAAATCCTGGCTTGCTCTTTCAAAATAGTAAAGTTAAAATGTAGCCCAAGCAAAACCGCATCCCCAAAGCACACAAAGAGCATAGAGAGCAGGCTTGATTTACGTGGACATTCAATGCAGCCTGACATTCCAGCATCAGTGTGATTCCCTGGACTATGCATGCTACAGCAAATCTTCAGGATATGAGCTCAGCACTTACTCCGGTAAATAAATGAATCAATATGCAGCAAGACTGAGCTCATCACCCCTCCTTTCTGGCCAAATTCCTATGGAAACAAACAAACAAAAAGGTCAGAAGGAAAGGAAAGTAGAAAGTTCTTCGAACCCACTGTATAATTTTCTTGACCAACACTGCCCGACTCCTAATAGCCCAGCATGGCCTCCACCTGCCCTCCTGCCCAGCAGAGCTATTTTTGGCTCATCGGGCTGTGCTTATTTTTGCAGATGAACAGAGCGCATCTCCTGTTAGGCAGTTTTTTGTTACGGAAGTTATTTTTTAAGCCCATCCAGCTGTTTTCGCAAGTGGACCTTTAGGGAATAAGGGGACAGGAAGCATAAGATAGAGCTAGCTCTGCAGGACACTTCACAGCCTCAACCAAGACAAACAGCACCGAGAACTGCTTCTTGGCAGGCCTGCAGCACCTCCGTGTAGGAGGGAGGCTTGTCCCTGCTGGCCACACTAAGTCCTGGATAATTACTTTTCTCATTCTAATTGAATCTATATTAAGCCCAGAGTGTTTGGTTTTTTGAGAACAAGTATTCAAATGTGGCAGACACTAGCTTGTGGTCAGGAATGTGCGACTCTTGGGAAAACATCTGGCCTCATCTGAACAAATGCCTGAATTCATTTTATTCTCATGTAAAACTACTCTGAATGTCCTTTCAGAGAAGGTGTCTGCAGCACACTCATTATTTTAAAATGAAGAGACACAAGTGACCTTTAAGGGAACCTTGACTAGAAGGCTTCATGGGTAACCGTGAATTAATCATCAAATTGCTCCTAATATCCAACTGTTGTAAAGTCCCACACAGTTTAGGGTATTCTAATTGGAGAAAAGTGGTTTGAAGACACGGCCCTGTTTGGCTCATTCTCACACTGTAACCCTATGACTTCATTGTGTACTGTCATTTTTACAGCGTGTAAAGTACCAAGTGGCCTGTCTATATATGACTCTTATTCCGTGGTTACTAAGGAGCCCAAGATGAAAGGTTATTACCATATTCTAGCTATAAACTCCCTGAGTGATTAGCAGCTGTTGGCCTTTTGCTAACATGCAAACTTGGACACATATGTGCCAATGTAAAGTCTATGCATGCACACGCATACATGTATATGTGTATGAGCTTACCATACAAGTGTGAAGAGCAGAGGTCAACAACGTTAATTATCTTCCCTCTATCACTCTTCACAGTTTTTTTTAGACAGAGTCCTCTTTCTGAACCTGGAGCTGGCCATTTTTCAGCTAGAGCAATGGCTAGAAAGCCCCGCATCCATCTGTCTCCATCCCCCATAATTGTGGCTGTAGCCATATGCCATCTGTGTGCTAGAGATGTGAACTTAGGCTTTCTTGCTTGTGCAACAAGTATTCTACTTGTTGAGCCATCTTTCCATTCTGCAACTTTCCAGATTTCCTACCTACATTCAGTAGTACATGTTATGCCCAGTGGGGACCCCAAAAAACCACCAGGGAGACTGACTGACTGAAATACAAAAACAAGGTTTATTGTGTGCACACATGATTACAAACTGGCAGGGACCTCGTCAGCACAGCAGTGAGAGGAGGTACCCTGCCCTTCTAGAGGGCATTATTTAAAGGCAAAAACCAGAACAATTACACTAGCAGAGTGTTGGGGTGACGGGTTCAATCCTGGTTGGCTCATATCTAGGGACTTTTATTTCCATACAAGTGTATGGAAATTTTATTTTCAAACCTTGCTTGCTGCTTGTCAAGTTTTCTTATTGGCTGACCTATGGATGCGGCCATTGTATGGAATGCCTCCTTGGTAGGTCCAGCGCATACTCTTACCAAACATGGCAGCTATCCGCATGTTTGCATTTTTCCAGAGCTGTTGTAATCTGGAGTTACAAGTTTTACAGATTTTAAAATAAGCACATATACACACACAGACATAAAACAAGCATACTGTGACCACATTATTTACACATATATATTAACGGATAGCAGAAGAAAACTTTTTTCAGGAAACTATGACAGCTGACCAGCTTAAAATTCCTGGAGTAGGTTGCAAGAGCCAGGAGAACACACAGGTGATCCCACTGAGGGCCAGATCAGCAGGTGCTGTAAGGGAAAACAGAATCCTAAGGACGGAACACCTATGCGCTCAGAGTGGGGAATGGATCTGTTGCAGGAAGAATCCCAGCGTGACCAGATCACGTGCCAAGAATGCACGCAGACGAAAGAGAAGTGGTGGACGCAGAAGCACAGTATCCAGAAACCATGGGCATATTGGGGGTTGTTTGCTTGTTCCCAAGCCAGAAAAAAAAGGGCATCAAGGACTTATGGTGCCAGCTCCAGTTTAAAAAGATTTTGGAAAAGGCAACCCAAGGGCATTTGGGAATCTGGCTTTGAACTGCAGGCACCCATTTTGCAAGTCTATGTCAGACCTGAAGCCTAGTGCAATGCGTCCACTATGGTAGACTTTGGGTTAAAGAAGCAGAGGGGTGTGAGAAATTCCCTTGAACAGCACACCTCCTGGAAAAGGGATCCCACAGAACAAGGCAGATCCTTGTCCCAGTGACAGGTAGAAAGCATGGTGTTGCCATGTATTTCACAAGACAGCCCAAAAATCACAGGAAGCCCTGGGTCTTTAAGGAAAGGACTTAGAAAGATAACTTACCCAATCAAAGCCAATCTTAGCCTGTTTACTTGACCCATGGCCCTGGGTTGGTAAGAAAAACAGTCTCTCATTACAACATTCAGATGAAAAGTTTCTGCACCCCATTAAGCATCTCTGTCAATGCAATAATCTAAATTGGACCAAATCAAACCAAATTTTAAAAAAGCTCAGGTTTCATGAATATCAACACTCCTGGATGGATTTCCAGCCTCCCAGAGAGGAAACAGCGAAGGAAGACCAGAAAATCGTGTGTTTGTTCTCTGGGGAGCAGTTTAAAGACTTTATGAATAAGACTTCAACAGTGCAGGAAATAAGACCAGCATTTGAGAAATGGGATCTTGTGAAATTAAAAAAAAAAAAGGAAACTGTCAATTGTGTAAGAAGGCAGTCAATAGAATGGGGTGCCAGCTATACACCTGACAGAGGATTACAGTCTAGAACGTGTAAAGAAGTAAAAACAAACAAACATCAAGGAAAAAACAACTCAGTTGAAATGTGCAAGGTATATCTGAACAGAAATTTCTAACAAGAAGAAATAAAAATGATGAGTAGACACTTAAAAAGTGTTCCGCATCCTTAGCTATCAGGGACCTACAACCAGAACTACTTTAGGATTCCTCTCATACCCGACAAAAAAGCCATTCTCAGAATTGACAGCAAATGATGGCAAGAACATGGCAAATGTGGCTTTCTGATATACTGTGCATAGAGCGTAAATTAGTATGGCTACTTTGGAAATCAGTCTGGATGTTTCTCAAAAAACTAGATGGAACTACCCTATGATCCAACTATACCATTCCTGGGCACATATCCAGGACTATTACACAGCTACTTGTATATCCATGTTCATTGCCACTGTGATACATATATCTAGTGGAATATGATCTCGTATGGAGAAAATTAAATCATAAAATTTGCCAGCAAACTGATGGAATTTGAAAAAAATTATTCTCAGTTAATGGGGTCACTGAGATACCAAGAGGCATAAGTTTTGCATGCTTAGCTTCAAATCTTGTGTTTGTGTGTTTAACCTGGAGTACATGTACAAGTTAGGAAACCAGTAATGGAGCAGAGGGTTACAGCATGCATTTATGGAAGTGGGACCATAGATTATGGGTGAGATGCAAGGAAATTGAGAGAATACTGGGGTATAAAGATCAAGCAAGTATTTAAAAGATGGTGATGGGGAAATATGGAGCAGATTAATTGCCAAATAAAAGGAATTGTATATGAAAAGCTACATGGTGGGAGCCTATGATATTGCAACCCAAGTAAAGAATATACTGAAGAATAATGAATGACAGAACCTATGTTAGAAGATTAGAAGTGTTAAATACCGGAAGCTAAAGGTTTAAGCAAGATGCAGACGAAGGGTAGGAAAAGTCAGGAGTTAGGAATGGGCTAACAAAGACTAATGATGCATGAAAGAAGACTTTTGAAACCCTATTAGTTTCTAATATTATTGAAAATATAAGAAAAAAGGAATTTGAAAAGAGTATCAGCATTGGTAAACAATGCTGCTGTCAGAAGTATTAATGGTTATTAAACAAAAATCTCAGACCCGGGCACAAGTAACCTCCCTATGATTCATGGGTCAGGGAGAATCAAGAGGCACCCAACAATACTGTCCATTGTTATTGTTCTTGGTTGACCACCATAAATATGTGGTAAAATCCTGTTACTAAAAGCACCACTCACTTTGGATGCAGTACATAGCTAAATCAATCTCAAGTGATGAGAAATCGCTCTCCCTAACTTTCATAGTTGCCAGAAGGTGCTGCACATGCTACTGGTGTAGGAAAGGCACCAATGGTTTTAGCTAGCAATGGACCTTGCATGATGTTGCTTCTCCTGTTGATGGCGTTAACCTGGGAGAGTGGAGCCTAAACATGAGTCATACTAAAGTCTCATACAATCGCCATATTTATTCAGGGCACCAGGCAATTCACATTGAGGTTAATTCTAAGGGTCAGGCAAAGTCACATGAGCAATGTCCACTTGAGTTCAAGCTCCATACAGTCATGAGGGTAAGGACACAGAGGTTAGGTTGTACAGACAGGACATTATGAACAATAGTGGGTAAGATGCTGGGTAATCTGAAGTGAACTCACTCCTATTTACTATACCTGGGAGGGCACAGAAGCTCATTCCAAGAACAGCATACACTATGGAAGAACAGAGGTTACAAGGCTCTTGTCTTGTTTACTTGGAAGTTTTCTCACAAACCCTCAGAAATCTCCTCACACACCTTCCTTCGCAGACCTGTTCTGACACATGGTGCGTGAAGGACAGCCATGCAAGAGGTGTTCACTGGTGCAATATTGACCAAACTGTTTATAGGGTAACCCATTGCTCTTTTGACTGGATTTGAGGGCTGCTCAAGGAGGAAATTCATGCCTGGTGCTGTACACATAGAGAGAAAAAAAACATGGCTAGGGAAGTTATAGGCCCTAGGGAAGAATCTATTTGTGTCATTTTGCTAAATGGTCATGTTGTCACATTGCCTTCTAAATATTTGTTTATAGCAGTAGATATGCACTGTTCTCAACTTTGGTTAAAGAATCTTCTTATTGCAGTGGGTAGTGATTAATGCAGAAACTCATGACTATTCGAAATGCCAAGAATAACTAATGAGAGCATTAGCTGTTGATGAAACATCTCTATCACCCTCTCCCCACACCGAGGGTTGGGGACCATCACAGAAGAGGAGAAAGAATGTCAGAGCTTGAGAAGAGGAGCACTATGAAATGCTGTCTTCTGGATATAACATATCCAGAACCCGTACATAAACCCATAGTATTGAGGCAGGAGGGACTCAGGATGCTCCACCCCTAACTGGAGAGCTAATGGCACCTGATGGCTGATGAGCAAGGAGAGTTACTTGCCCATGCCCTAGTGGATGATCTCTACAGTCGTGCACACATGGGCAGCACTTGTATTTAGTCAGAAGAGGTATAGGCTGGGGAGTTGAGATATATGCTGGGGAGGTAACAGAGAAGGCTGGAGCTGAGGAATGAATATGACCAAGATACCTCATACACATATATGAAATTTTCAAAAGTTAGGTAATTCAATAGTGATGGTAATAGCAAACATACTGATTTTAGATACTTCTGAAGTAAAAAATGCAATTAAAATAGACTAAACAAATAATAAATGCCTGTAAGAATACAAACAATACAGAATTAAATGAAACAGTCCCAGAGCCTTGGTGGATGTGGCTGGGAGGTTGAGTTTTACCTGAGCTGGGATGCGGTTTAGCGGTAGAGAGCTTGCCTGACATATATGAAGCCAGGGCTCCATTCCTGATACTGTGCATGGGGGCTAGGAGGACTTTAAAATGTGACTCTAATCTTTGCTAGGGTCATTTTCATACGATTATGTCAAAATGGTCTTGAAAACAGCCTGTCAGATGCCATGAGGCTTAGAAATTGCCCCCTCTATGCCACCAATTGATGTCCTGTGCATTTGATCTCCCAGCAGCCTTTGTTGCCACCTCCCAAGAACACATGGCTTCTCCTTCACTTCCAGTCATTAAATCGGGGTTTTAAACTGCAGTTCACTATATTAACTTCCACCTCTCTTTCATGGGGAAACAAAGCAAACTAACTCTCTTTCCCCCAAGCCTTGTTCTCCCTTGTCTCTGTCATCTTTCTTTCCCAACCAGAGACCCAGATCCTGACTTCCTGAAATTCAGCCTTCTTACCCAGTCCCACAGGGTGCTCTGGTTGTATTTTTCACCTCCTTTTGGTCTCTGTTGCAGATTTTTGTTTGTTTGTTTGTTTGTTTCAAATTAGGTGTTAAAATGTTTACATTTATTGAATGATAATATGCAGATTTATGTGTAGTTATTCTGTAACTCTACTCAGAAACAATGGCATAGTTTTAAAGTTCTGTGATAGTAAAAACGGCCAGAGATGTATATCAGTTAGTAGCATGTTTTCCTAGAATGTAAAAGTGCCTGGGTTTGGTCCCCAGCAGTATAAAAAGCAGGTGTGCTGGCACATGTCTGTAATCCCACCACTGGATGGTAGGGGCAGGAGGATCAGACATGCGAAGTCATCATGTCCTACATAATGAGTTTGAAGCTGGTACACAAGAGACCCTTTCTGAAAGAGAGAGTTGGGGGTGGGGAAGGAGGAAAAGGAAAGAGGAAGAAAGAAACTCTGACTAAAAGGTAATACTAAATTAAAAGGGAAGGCAAATAGGCAAATAACTCAGTCCACATTGCCTTTCTGTAGATAAGAAAAGTGCTCATTCTGATTCAGCCTGTAAATTCTGCATACAGCCTAGTTGCTTGGAAAGTAGGCTTGACCCCCTCTTCCCCACCTTGTATATATGCAAAGACCTTCCAACTCTTTTTTTTTTTCTTTTCTGTTTTTTTTGTTTTGTTTTTCGAGACAGTGTTTCTCTATAGCTCTGGAACCTGTCCTGGAACTCACTCTGTAGACCAGATTGGCCTCGAACTCACAGAGATCCGACTGTCTTTGCCTCCCTAACCCTAACCTTAGTGTTGTGATTAATGGCATGTGCCACCACTGCCTGCTCTCCTTCCAGCTCTTAAGCATGGTCTGTGCTACAGAAAAGATTGCCATGGTCTGTTTCTTTGTTTATTGTTACCAACTTAAAAATGTACAGCCACTCTTCCTACTACCTATATATAAGGCAAATAAACTTGATTCTGCTCCAATACATTATGATAGTGATGGCAGTTTGTTAAGATTATTGTGTAGACAGAGTCAAATGCAGCCCAGATTGCCCTCAATTTGATATCTAACCAAAGATGACCTTGAATGTCTGGTTCTCCTGCCTCCATCTTTTAACTCCTGGGATTACATGCATAGTTCACCATACCCACTTTCTGTGGCACAGGAAAGAGAAGCCAGGGATTCATGAATGTTAAGCAAGAACTCGACAAGCCAAGCCATACCCTTAGTCCTCCAATAACATTATTGACAATGATTGGAGAAACATTACTATGATTAATATTTTGACAACCAAACCAATTATCTGCTATTTCGGTACTAACACAACAGAAAGAATCAGCATTTAAGATGTGAAAATGGAGAAGGAAAGTTATGTTCTGAGCCTCTCTCTTCCAGTTTCTCATTTCTTTATAATGCCTCCTACTGGCCATATCATACACCTGATGTTGACTGTATTAATTAATCGAGGCTCTCTGATAGGAATCTATATTCAAAAAGGATTTTCTAGGCTGATTTCGATTATTTAGTTTGGGTATTCCAACAAAAGCTGCATTCATACTGGAGAGCTGAGAACCTAACAGCTGGTTAATGCTGGAGACTAAAGGTCTCAACAGTACCAACCTGTGCTGAAGGCTTGGAGGATTCCTGCAGAACTGGTTCTTGGAGACAAAAGGCAGTAAGGGCCAGTTTGTGTTTAGACAACATAGAGCTGATATAGATTCTGTGAGCAAGCACATGACTGACACCATATGTCAAGGAAATCCTTCCAACACCTCTGAGGTATCCTGTTATATAACTGTATTTGGAAGAGGGAAACTTTGTGGGATTCTGTATAGGCCTTGAGGTTAAAGGCCTGAACCCTTTGCTAATGTGTAGCTATGTATGTGAAAGCGTGTGTGTGTGTGTGTGTGTGTGTAGGCCTGTATACCTATCTATATGTAGCCTGTGTGCCAGATTGCAGAGGTGCCCATACTGTGGCTGTCTCTCAGCCTGTGTGCTAGTGAGTAAGCCATGTCTTTTTCGCCTACAACTTCACAACATCTTAAACATCCAGGCTTCCTGTGACTTTCCTCCCTTCCTGAAACCAGAGCATGAACTTCACAGCAGTGGTCTTCAGTCCATGATGGGAGGTCAGTGAAGGGCAGCTCTGACAGCAGCTCTTACCAACAAGAAGCAAAGATAAACAGGCAAAAGGAAAAGGTTTTCCTAATACCTGGACCTCTAGAGGGTACCACCACATTAAGATGGCCTTCTGCTTCAGTCAGCTTAATCAAAACAAGCCTTCCACGTATTCCCAAAGCCTAACCTAGTCTAGAGAACCCACACAAGGTGCCCATAGGCTGAAATCTGTCCTGTTAACAGTCAGTTATCTATTGTCACAGGCAACCATAGCTCAGTGAGCCTGGCCTGATCCAGGGCAGAGATGGAGCTGCTAGAGGAGACAGGAAGTTAGAATATGGAAATAACCATTTGACTTTATGGTAACTCACTAAAACTACTTTGTAATGGGTAGGACATTTGGAAATACACAAATTTGAGTCTATCTCAAGAGAACTTTACCACCAAATGCCAAAAGATCTTGCAGATTGTTACAAATATCCAGTTAACCGCCCCCCCCCAAAAAAACCATTACTTTTTCCATTTTAAGGCTAATAATACAGCACAAGCTTAGAAATTCAAGAAGAGGCTGTGTGTGAAAATCTCTATCAAATACATTCAGGTCTATATGGAATATTCTGTTTCATCATTCCATTCATTCATTTCTCCCAGAGACTTCTTGGGAGTAATTTTACTTCATTTCTGAAGCTAATATTCAGTCTATTATTTTGAGAGTGGACTGCTTGCTAGTTTGGAGAATGTCATCAAACATTTGAGTCCCATGATGAATCAGCCTGAAAGAGTGGAGGGGGATTTTCCAGTGCAGTTCCTCTGTTTTCCTATGCACGGAGTTCTGTACTTGCCTTCCATTGGACCTCATATCACAAACACCAACAATCACAGCATGCACTCAGAGCAAAGAGTATTGTTTTAGAGTATCTTAACTTCTTTTTCACTTTTATTAATAGGCATCAAAATTGGCTACAGACCTTGTCCCCTCTCAACATATGTTGGATTAGCAAATTATAATAAGAAAAATCACATTACAAACAATTTCCCCAACTAAGGTCTGACTGAGTGAGGGTCCCCAGGTATGGAGACACTGAGCCAGGCTTAGCATTCACACACAATGTCTACTAGGCTTTCTCTCATTGTTAGGCCCAAGTCTCACCACATTAACTATGCCTTTCATGGTATTTTGAAGCAAACTATTCACACAGCTGCAACTGAAAGGATTCTGGAGATTTTACCTTCTTGATATTTCAGAACATTGTAACATCAAGGACTGAAAGCAAAAACATCTCTTCCATGTTAAATATTTACTTGGATCATTTGACTGGTTTGATTGTATAATCCTCTGTGCCTCCCAAAAAGAAATCTTAAAGTACTAATTTAAATACATCTTGTAGCCCAGGTGTGGTCTATTCCTGTTATCCTAGCACTTCGGAGACAGAGGCAGAAAGATTGGAGTTCAAGGTCACCCTGTGCAACACAGCAAGTTGGAGGTCAGCATGGGCTACATGAGAGGGTGTCTAAAAGAAAATGGTCAAAATCCAAACCAAACCAAAACAATGACACACCTCCTCCTCACCTCTTTCACCTCTTGCCTTGGAACACAATGGAGCATGTCAAAGAGAAGTCCAGCTACCAACTATTTATGTATGAAAGCTCCTTCCACCCCCTCTCTCTTTTCCTTCCTCCCTCCCTTTCTCTCTCTCTCTCTCTCTCTCTCTGTGTGTGTGTGTGTGTGTGTGTGTGTGAGAGAGAGAGAGAGAGAGAGAGAGAGAGAGAGCCAGTGTTTCTCAGCAAAAGCAGCTTCTATACTTGATCCACACAGAGCCATCTGCCTTCTGCGTTTGATGAGTCCCCACTCATGTCTTTGCCCAGACTGTCTCCTGTAAAAGGCACATGTTCATGTGCAGATACCAGGGTGCACTTCAGTGTACTTCAGATCAGATATTTTAAATATCCAGTGTATGAAACTGAATTCCTCACTCAACCTATTGCATCCCAGTATTCCTTGCCTCAGTAATGGAATTTAGGTCTAAATTCAGCCTCCTTGGCTTCTTTTCTTCTCATGCCCTGCATGTGGTAGAGCTTGAACCTTCAAATGCATCTACATTCCAAACACTTATCACCTCTAGCATCGCCTGCTCTGTGGGCCACCATACTGTCCTCTCCGAGGTTGTCACAGTCACCTTCTAGTGGGCACTCTCTGGTTCCTCCTGCAGTGCATCACCGTTCCTGACACTGCAGGAGAGCACTCCTCTTAGAATTAACCTGACCAGGTCTTTGCTTTGCTCCAAGCTTTCTGATGGCTCTAGAAACCAAACAAAAAGTCTTCGAGACCCCACTGATTCTGTACTGTGGATCTCTCCCTCGGCCACCTCTCTCATGCTATTCTTGGAACATTGCAGACATATTTCAGCCTCTGCCTCCCAATGGCTGCTCCTGTTCTATGGAGGCTGGTCCCTTCTTCACTGACCTTGAGAGCCAAAGCAGAAGCCATGACTCCACTGACATCTGCCCAATTCCTCTACTTAACTATTTAACTTATACATCGTTGTCAGGACTGCTGATTCTTAGTACCATTTTTGTGTTTTCTGCAATAGTAATCACTTGTAATATCATAATATTTATTTAGTATGCTTTCTAGGTCTTATAATAATATGTGATTTTCTCAGAGGTAGGCATTATGACCTGCTACTTTCTTTTCTTTTCTTTTCTTTCTTTCTTTCTTTCTTTCTTTTTCATTCTTTTTCTTTTTGAGACAGGATATCACCGGCCTGGAGCTCAAACAAGTGGGCTAGATGCCTGGCTAGTGAGTCCCAGGGATCAGCCTAGCAGTGCTGGGATTCCAGGTATACCACCATGCTGGGTCTTTTTATGTGGGTTCCAGGAATCAAAGTCAGGACCTTGTGCTTGCCAGGCTAATACCTTATTAAAACATCCTGCTTTTCGGCTATGTTCTTAAGTCCTAGAGCAGTGCATGGCTCAGAGTAGGTAACACGTTTATCTTATGTGATGAGAATTTGTTAGTCTGGGGCTGATGCCCAGTGGATATGACTGCCTACCTTTCATGAAGCTGTGGGTCCAGACGCCCACCAGCACCACAGTAAATCAGCTGCGGTGGAGCACACCTGTGATCCTCAAAGTCAAAGTCATTCCTTAGATGACAAAGATGACTTCATAGCAGTCGGGTTAAGTACTGAGAAACACTCAGATTGTTTTGAGAGGCCTGGGGAAGAAGCTATCTCCAAACGTCTCCATCAAAGATGTGCTACTGTGCTAGATTTGGACATTACCTCCGTCAACTGCATCCATTGTTTATGACTCCCTGGAAATTAGCATTTTTCAAATCTTGAATAAAATTGTTTAATCATATTAGACTTCTCATAAACTAAAATCACCATAGTATAAAGCATGATGGAAATCCAACTGCATTTTAAAATGAACATAGAGTGTCACATTCGTGTATAGAGATTTAAGAGATGGGCTCACAGCTAGTAATCCATCTGGTAGACTATCATAAAACAAGATCTAATGTTCAATAAAGAGATGTGAGTTATACCAGCCCTATCTGTGAAGATGTGCCTATGGAAGAATGAAATACAGATTTACATATCGAAGCCTTGACAGCTGGCTAGAGCCACAGGGTCTTTCCTGCAGTCCTGGGAAGCCCACATGTTGCCTTTTAATAACAAAGCAAGGTCCTAGGGTAATGGGTAATTATACTGCCTGAGATTTTGCTTTTGTGCCTGGTTCACCGCGTTTGAAATTCCTCAAATAATAAAAGGTTTCTTAGATACATTGTTCTCCAATTATTTCCACCCATTTATGTGAATTTAGTAAAATATGTACTAATGAGATCTTTCAGAGAAAATATCACTTCAGAATATGCATATGGAGGGGAAGATTGATTCATAAAGTTCAGGCTTGTCTGAAACTTGTTATGTAGTCAGGATGACCTTTAGTCCTCATCTTCCTGCTTCTACCTCCCACGTTCTAGGATCATGGGCAGGCAGCAGTTTATGTGGATTGAGAATTAAACCCAGGGTCTTCTGAATACTAGGCAAGCACTCTACCAACTGAACTATATCCCCACCCTTCAGAACGCTGCTGTATGATTTATATTCTCATCACTGTAGAAATGGTATCGGTGAGGAAAATTGTGGAGAAATAGAATACATCAAGGGTGTATTCTTATAGAGTGTTATATTATTGGTTAAAGCCTTATGATTTTCATCATCTAATTCTTTGTACCCATTTAGCGAGGTTAGAATTCACATGTACTGTTGCCTCTGTGTGTGTCATGTTTTATAAAGAAAATAACTCACAGCACTCATGACAACAATCATGTTTTCACCCTGAACTATTTTTTTAATTACAACTCTTGCATGCATCACGTACTGCATTCACTGTCTGATTTCGTGGGAAATAGGGGAACACACCTGACACTCTGGTAACAGGAGCTGGGGTATCTCAAATGCGAGACCAGTGGAGTAAGACTGTTTCAAACATAAAGAAATCCATTTAACTTCATAACATGTGTGTTATTTTTTCTTTTTTATTGATTTTTATTGAGCTCTACATTTTTCTCTGCTCCCCTCCCTGCCTCTCTCCTCCCATCTTCAACCTCCCCCAAGGTCCCCATGCTCCCAATTTACTCAGGAGATCTTGTCTTTTTCTACTTCCCATGTAGATTAGATCTATGTAAGTCTCTCTTAGTGTTCTCATTGTTGTCTAAGTTCTCTGGGATTGTGGTTTGTAGGCTGGCTTTCTTTGTTTTATGTTTAAAAACCACCTATGAGTGAGTACATGTGATAATTGTCTTTCTGTGTCTGGGTTACCTTACTCAAAATAATGTTTTTTAGCTCTATCCATTTTCCTGCAAAATTCAAGATGTCATTATTTTTTCTGCTGTGTAGTACTCCATTGTGTAAATATATCACATTTTCCTTAGTTATTCTTTGGTCAAGCAGCATTTAGGTTGTTTCCAGATTCTGGCTATGACAAACAATGCTGCTATGAAAATGGTTCAGGACATGTCCTTGTGGTACGATTGAGCATCCTTTGGATATATACCCAAAAGTGGTATCGCTGGGTCTTGAGAAAGGTTATTTCCTATTTTTCTGAGAAAAAGTTAGAATGTCACACTGACATTCAAAGGGGTTGTGCCAGCTTGCATTCTTACAAGCAATGCAGTATGTTAACAATACAACTTAATTCAACTTAGCCAGTTTTTTTTAATTACCCATTCTCAGTTTGTATATAGCTATCAGTATAGAATTATTCTCAAGTCAAAGAAGTAGCTAAATTTGGGGTTTCTCTACTACAGAACTATTAGTCTGGGGCCATACTAACTTGGTAAAATGCTTGTCTAGCAAGCACAAAATGCTGGCTCCATCCCTAGCCCCATATAACCCCAGTTGTCAGCTCTGCAGGAAGATGAAAAGGGAGAAGAAATTCAAGGCCAGCTTTAGCTATATAGTAAATTTGAGGCCACTCTAGGCTACATGAAACCCATTCTCAAAAGGGGAAAAGAAATCAACCAAACAAAACAACTCCACACATTCATATACACAAGCTAGACATCTGACACACCCACTTCTGCTCTGGGGTCCTGGCATTCTGATGCACACTAACTGGGTTTAAAGACTTGATTGTCTCACAGATTCAGACGCGGCACATGGGTGGAAGGCACATTTTGATAATGCATTTCTGGGAGCAAAGCAGAGTGCACAGGAAAACTTGGAGAGCTCCTCTCCAGGGATCATTTTAGCAGACGAGCTGAACACTGAGCCTTTCTTCCCCTCTATTGTTAAGTGCTTCTGAGTGCTGCACTACTCATCTGAGCCGGCATTTGGAAGAGACCCCGTGCTCTGCTCAGCTTTGTCCAATCAGTGAATACCCACTGTGCTTGGCGTTTGTTGTTGCTCCACATCAGAACCCAGTGACAGCTGTCTCTCTAGCAGATCTTTGTGAACGTCTTTCCAGGCAGGGGATAGGTTGTCAGGTGTACATTTCCTATTCTGCATTGTTTTAAAGCTTTCCTCCCATGTAACCAATACTTTCATATCTCTCAGCTTCTCTGGGAGCACTGACCCTGAGATCTCATTTGAAAGAGACAGTCTCAGATTAAAACCAGTCCTTCTTTCTGTATCTTCCCACAAAGAGGCAAAACACAATCAGAGGGTGAATTCCATAGTTCACTCGATGATGCCATGAGGTGTGCCTCCTCTGAGGTCACCTCCAAGTAGGAGTTGACTGCAATGTATCTTTTGGGGGCTGATATATTATTACATTAATTCCTTTTCTTGGAACCTGAGACTCCTGTATCCCAGTTGGCTTCACACTCCCTAGGATGCTGAGATTGACCTTGAACTGATCCTCAGGCCTCTATCTCTCAAGTGCTAAGACTATGGGTATCACATTACACCTGGTTTATGTGGTGCTGGTGACCAAACCCAGAGCCTCATGCACGGTAGGCAAGTACTCCACCAGCTAAATACCTGCCCAGATCCAGTTACATTAAATTTTGATGGAAGTGGATAAATTATAAATCATTGGAGTGCACCATCCTCCCTCAGTTGTCATTTTTGACACAGATGTTATTAGAAGCACACTTTATATTTTGAAAGACAGCTACTTCCCTTAAAGCCCATTGTGGCAGTTAGCTTCCCATCTCCATAAAACAAGGCTGAGGTTGACACAAATACATCAGTTAGTGAGAGGAAAAGTTTGCATGGACTCAGAGTAGCAGAGGTCCAAATGGCTGCCTCTGTGGTTAGTAAAGCAATAGGCCATGGTGAGGTAAAAAGTATCACTACTCCCCTCATGCCAGCCAGTGAGAGAGGATGGCTGGGACCCAAGTGTCTGCCTCAAGGGCATACAACTACCAATGGGAACTTAGATCCTTCCGTTATAGCATGACCTCCAAGATAGCCAGTCTGCCACAGGCCCCATGGACAGGCAGTCAAGCATGTAACACATAAACCTTCAGGTGACATTTAAGACCCAAATCCAAATAAACTTGTCCCAAACTTTCCTGAAGATGGTTAAAGGAAGGTTAACATTGCCTCAAACATGTGACTGGGGCCTCAAGATTAAAGCAGATGGTGGTGATTTTAGCTGTGGAAACATCTTTTGAATCTAATATGACCTTTTGTCTACACACAATACAGGTTTGAGAGCAGTTGATGGAGAGGGCAACACAGAAGGAACTGCTTTAGCAGACAACCCAAGATCAATTCAATTATCTGATCTTTCTGTATTGTCAATCTTCTCAAGCCTTGTGGGGACAAGGTTGATACAGATGGTTCACCTGTGGATGATCACTAACAGTCACTCCCACTCAACACAAACCGTGACTCATGCTCAGCACCAGCAGTCACTCACACTCAGCACCAACAGTCACTCATGCTCAGCACCAACAGGTACTCA
>NC_022011.1:36829145-36839059 GCF_000317375.1 Microtus ochrogaster | reverse complement strand
GCACAAACTGTCACTCATGCTCAGCACCAACAGTCACTCATGCTCAGCACCAACAGTCACACTCAGCACCAACAGTCACTCATGCTCAGCACCAACAGTCACTCACACTCAGCACTGATGATGTAAATCACAAAATAATCCCACAACAGTTCAGAATTATGAATAATAAAAGGGTTATTTGGGTTATTTATTTAAAGGGAAAACTTATAGATCACTGTCCTAGACAACAGTCCTCTGTACAAACAAGAACAGTCTAGCATCAGAAACAGGAGCCAGAAGCAAGAGAGAGCTGTCTTTAGCATCAGGGTCTCAACATCTAGTTCTTGTGGTCAGTAAAGAGCCATGGCAATAACTTGTATTGCTTTGGGTGCCTCTTGGTTCTCTCTGACCAATGATTCAGAAAGAGGTTGCTTGTGCCTAGAAGTGGGTTGGATTTTTGCTTAGTTCTTTTAATAATTCATGTCTTCTGAGAATAGCGGTGTTCACCCAGTGCAATACTTCTTTTCAAACTCCTCTTGTGTTGTTGTTAGATTTCTAATGACCTTATGAACTAATTGGGTCTCATCAGGTGTTTTCATACATGTTTGGTTCCCACTAAGCTATACCCTGCCCCTTCTCTTTTCCATCTTGCTGAAACCTTCAGTTCCCAGGAAGAGCGAAAATGTTATTCAACTACAGTGGATGGTTTCCACGGTCACCTGAGTTAATTTCATTTTCATATCCACGAAGTATTAAAGTAGAGTGTCCCCTGTGAGGAGACAGGATTTGGATTCAAACTTGGAAGACAAATTGTGGTTCAATCAACAAATTCAAGTTATTTTTTTGCTACTTTACATCCCGATATTTAAGAATAGAAAATAGCTGAACATAGCGGACAATGAGGACTACAGAGAACTCAAGAACAAGGGCAATGGGTTTTTGATCCTACTGCACGTGCTGGCTTTGGAGGGGCCTGGGCGGTTTGGATGCTCAACTTACTAAACCTGGATGGAGGTGGGCAGTCCTTGGACTTCCCACAGGTCAGGGAACCCTGATGGCTCTTCAAGCTGATGAGGGAGAGGGACTTAATCGGGGGAGGGGGAGGGAAATGGGAGGCGGTGGCGGGGAGGAGGCAGAAATCCTCAATAAATAAATAAATTGAAAAAAAAAAGAAGCACATCTCTGAAAAAAAAAGAATAGAAAATAGGAGTCAGATGTTCAGACCAATAGCATGTTAGGTGCTGTTTTTGTTTACAATATTCTTTGCAGGATTAAAACAGAATACTTATAAGCAATTAGAAGAAAAACAGAGAAAGTGAAAAACGAAACATTTCCCACCAAAATGTTAACATAAAGCTGCTCACAGGCTTTCTCTGCATAGCATCACGTTTAGACTGTTGCTAACAACACCTTCCTGATAAGCTGTCATGCTGGAGGCCAGGCTGATTCACAAGACAAAAATCTTACCATTGCTGCAGAATTTATCCAGTGCAATGGTTATTGTTCATTTTATAAATAGCGCTGTAACAATTGGCTAGATATAAAAATAAATGCAGAATGCTCAGTGAGGAACCTTGACAGATCTGGGTGCCTGGGCAATAGCCCCGTGTGCTGAACTGGGGCACCTGCTGACTGAACTAGTTACTGAGTGACAGTTAGACAAGGCACCGCCCTTCTTCTTCTCTGTATTTCCCATGCAAGCAAGCGCTTCCTGTTCTAGTCCCACTCCTAACAAAACATCTTTCAGGAGAGCAGCAGGCATCTGCCATGCATGTACATCCTTGTCTGGCTTGGGGTAGTGCCTGTGGAACCTTCTGGCTGTACCTCAGAGTGGGATTTATGCAACCCCCCCCCCCAATTAAGCCTCTCACTTTATTTCTCAGTGTTCCCCCTTGGTAACAGTGCTCCTTAAAGGTGCTCCTCCTCTCACCTGCCACCAGTGAACAGGATCCTGCCACAGTACTCACTTCCCAGAATACATTCCCTGAATATATTCATTCATTCATTGACTTCAGGTTTTATGCAAGTATTTTTATTTCACTGGAGCCTCGCTTGAGATTTACAGGTAAAAATCTGAGCTGTGCTCAGCCATCTGGATACCTGACTTTTGTGTTTTAAATCTTTCACAAATTCTGGACCAGCCAGATGACTCAGCAGTAGAGGTGCATGCCAGCAAGCCACATGACTTGAGTCTGAGCCCCCAAACCATACGGTAGAGAACTGACTCCCACAAGTTACCCTCTGAATTGGGCATGCACACGCAGCGATTGTAATTTTTCTCCCCAGCCTGTGACTTCCTTCTGTGCTCACATTTACCTGATTCATGGCTCACCCCCTTCCCCTGAGGCATAACAGACATAGAAAACAGAATGTATGCCCTGAATGAAGATGCAATATGCACCAGTTTGTCTCTTGGAAATGAAAGAGAAAGAAAACTACAGAGCAAGATTCTCCAAAACTCTCCTTTTGGATGCTCCTGTGACTCTTTTATACAGAGTTTAAGGATAATAAGGAACATGTGTTTACAAAATGGGGAGTTGATGCTGGATGAAAATACATCATGCTAGAATTTGTTCACTGTATACTAAACAAACAAGTAAATGATGTGCACATATTTTAAATTGCAAGAGTGATGGGCAGAGAGCTTATTGATGGGAACATCAAGTCAGGAGGAGAAGAACTGAAATTCTGCAGTAGAGAGGAAGGTTGCAGTGGATTGTGTCTTGGCCTTGATAGTACGTGGTCAGATAGCACATCGGATGAGCTCTGTGGGGCTTGGAAAATAGAGATGTGGCACCAGGCATTCACCATGTGTCACTCAAACTGGGAACAAAATGGACAGAAGGAGATTACAAGCCTGGAAGCTCTTGTGCATGAAGAGGCAGTGCAGTGGGTACGTTTGTACAAAGACCCTGCCGTGTTTAGCAAATACTATTTTACTACAGATGTCTACCCCCTCTGACTCTTACAGTCTTCCTACCCTGTCTTCCATAATGAGCCCCTTTCCTTTGGAGGAGAGATGTGATATAGATATTTCATTTAAAGCTGAGCACACTACCTTGGTAGCATGTAATAGATCCTCCCAACAAAGTGAAAGCCGCCCATAAAGATGAAGCTTCCATGCCACTAACAGTTTGTGGTTTCTCCTTATTTTATAACTCAAGCATGAGCTATCCTTTTTTTTTCTTTTTGGTTTTTCAAGCCAGGGTTTTTCTGTATAGTCCTGGCTGTCCTGGAACTCGCTCTGTACGTAGACCAGGCTGGCCTTGAACTCAGATATCTACCTACCTCTGCCTCCCAAGTGCTGGGTGTGAGATACCACTCCCACCAGCATCATGTGCTATCTTCATCAATAGAGTCTTATCAAGTTCTGGAGGGCAACCAAGATAAATGGCTGATGCCTCTAATGTTGGGGTGGGGGATTATGAGACCCTACTCACCAACAACTTGAAAAAAGGTAACCTAATCTATCACTGAGCTTATTATTTTATAGCCTATGGTATCTGGGAGAAGCACTGCGAGCTTTGTAGGGTAATTCCATTTAAACTCCAAGTGTGTGTGTGTGTGTGTGTGTGTGTGTGTTAAAAATTAAGTTGAAGTATATTCCCTACTTTTTTCTCTATCATCGGGCCTTATGTTGAAGTGCTTGATCCATTTGGAATTGAGTTTTGTGAAGGGTGAAATAGAAGGATCTAATTTCATTCTTACGCCTGTTGATATCTTGTTTGGCCAGCACAATTTGTTGAATATGCTGTCTTTTCTTGACTGTTTATATTTTTGACTTTTGCCAGAACACAGATGGCTATAGGAGTGTAGACTTATATCTGGGTTCTCAGTACTATTCTACTGATCAATGAGTTTGTCTTAATGACAGTGCTATTCTGTTTTAATTACTGTTCCTCTGAATAACATCTCAAAGTCAATGATGGTAATACTTCCATCAGTGCCTGTACTACTCAGGATTGTTTTGGCTATCCTGGGTCTTTTGTGTTTCCATATAAATTTGGAGATTATTTTCACATTTTTTAAAAGAATTATGTTGGAATTTTTATGGAAATTGCATTCAGTCTATGCATTGTTTTTGGTAGGATGGCCATTTTTACAACAATACTCCTCCCAATCCAGGAGCATGGAAGGTTTTTTTCCATCTTTAGTTTCTTTCTTCCTTGTATAAACGTTTTCAATTTACAAGTCTTCCACTTCCTTGGTTAGATTTACGGCAAAATATTTTGGGTTTTTGTTGTTGTTGGGTTAATTGTTTGCCGAGGCTGTGATAAAGGATCATTAAACTAATTTCATTCTTGGTTTGTTCATCATTTGTATACAAAGAGACTACTAACCACCCGAGTATGTGACACAGTAACAGCAATCTTAAGTTTGTATGGGAGACAGTACAGCCACTCACCACTCTGAGGAGATAAAAAGCTCTAAAATACGTAAGGCATGTGGTTTCAAGTTCAGAAACCTTGAATCCATGCCATGAATCTGTGTATCAGAAGAAATATGTACCATATATTTTAATAAGAAAGAGATTATAATGATTAATTTTCTATGTTTTCATTTTCACTTACCATAAAATGTATTTTCGCTGCTGTTGTTGTTTTGGGTTTTTTAAGACAGAGTTTCTCTGTGTAGCTCTGGATGTCGTGGAACTCACTCTGTAGACCAGACTAGACTCGAACTCACAGAGATCTGCCTGACAGAACCACAAAACAAAACAAACAGAAACCTGGACATGCACAGTGCACACTAGCAATCCTAGAATTTAGGAGGTAAGGTGGAGGCAGTTCAAGGTCATCCCCAGCTAAGAAAAAGTTCTAGGGCCAGAGTAGACTGCAAGAGGCTCCATCTTTGTAAAGGAAAGCAAGGGAAAGGGAGAGAGGGAAGAGAGGAGGATCATTTGTTTGGACAGTAGCCACTCTTCACATACATGGTCAGCAACCAGAAGATTTTCGGTCCATCAATGAAGGTTTTTTTTTTTTTCTCTAATAAAGAAGTTAAAGTTCTCTACTTATGAAAAGTGGAGTTAATCAGGAGGTTAACAGTGTGTCCCTTACTTTCTTGGGTGCACAGTCAGGGATGGCATCTTGCTGTCATCAGTAAGTTCCATAAGTGGCCCAAGATCTAAATGAGGTGTGCATCAGAGACCCTGGTGACTGCATGAGTAAATATCAACAGACAGCCCACTCCATATTCTTACACTAATACATAGTATAAAATAAGAAAATAGATGACAGCCTTAACTAATTATAAGAGCTATAAACCTGGTCCATAGTATACACAGGGAAACAGACAAGTGTGTAACAATCAATGACAATAGAGCAGCCTGAGGGCACATCCAGAGAAAATGAAAATGCATTCAGAGTCTCAAGAAAATAGGAAATATGATGAAAATCCAAAAATGAAAGCAACTGTTTGCTTCATAAATCACTTACTTATCCTGATCCTCCATCCGCCAGGAACTGGGAAGTGGAATGGCAGGATGACACAATGCCGGCACACAACACAGAAAGCAAGAGACGGACTCTGAGAAAATAGGTCCAGAAAAGAATACTGTGATGCCTTTGTCTTAAAGTGACATGATCTGGAGCCACCTAGGAGACAAGCCCCTAGAGAGCCCTAAGAGAGGATCAGATGGCTACCCTCTGGATCTGTGTTGAAGGATCGCCTCTAGATTAACTGAGATGGGAAGATCTGCTCTGAATGTAGGCAGCGCTAATATGCTGGTCTGGTAGGGGCCTAGACTGAGGCAAAAGGAAAAGACAGCTTGGACGAGCACCCAGTTTTCACTGCTTCCTGACTGTAATCTCAATAGGACCAGATGCCTACAGAGGATCATGATAACGTAGTTCCATACTAGCTCAGAATTGGGTATAATAAAGGGTTCTTTATTTAGGGACAGATCAACAGTCCTCTGCACAAGCAGAGAGAGAGAGAGAGATTCTATATCTGTTTTTATAGTACCCAAGGCCACACTCAAAATGGTCTAGCATCTCAAAGGCCATTGACTGAAGAAGTTTCCCCAGCAGATTCCCCAAACTGTGAACATTCTACCTTTCTCACCTCAGTGATCTGTTGTAGGGGGAGACTGCTTATTCATTTCCTGGCTGCCCAGACCCGAAATACTCACACAGAACTTGTATCATTTACAGCACTGCTGACCAATAGCTTATGCATACTTCTCACTAACTATTCCATCTTAAATTAACCCATTTCTATTAGCTTATATTTTTGCCACAATGCTTGTGGTTTACCAGTACTGGTGTGTGGGCATCTTTCTCCTCCTGTGGCCACATGGCATCTCTTTGACTCTGTCTACTCTCTCCTCCTCTATCTACTTGGAATTCCCACATTGTCGTATTCTGCACTGGAATAGGCCCAAAGCAAATTCTTTATTAACCAATGATATTCACAGCAAACAGAGAGGAATCCCACATCACCCTGTAACTCCTTTACCATGAGCAGAAATAAGTCACTTCTTGTCAGGTATGCTGGCATTACAAGGAGAACAGTAACTAATACTGACATATCATGACATGAGAATAAAAGTTTTCAGTGTAGTCAATGACAAAAACACAGGAGTTCATTGTGGGAAGCTCACACCAAATTTCACAAGTGACCAAAATCACTGTGGTGTGCTTCTGGAATCTTCTTACAAATACATGTTTATTTTTCAATACAATTGATGGGTCTATTTTGATAATAAAGATGTTTTACAAAATAAAAATAGAATAAATTCATATGTAATAGCATCTTTTTGTCTGTCTTGTCTTTTTCTTTCTTTTTTGAGACCTATTACTAGAACTGGCTATCTAGGGACTCACTATGTAGACCTGGTTAGCCTTGAACCCATAAAAATCTGCCTGCCTTTGCTTCTGAATCTTGGAATTAAAGACGTGAATCACCACACCTGACATTTAAAGTATTTTATATAGAAACAGACTGTAATTTAATAGGAAAAACACCTATTTCAGAATATAAAAGTTAGAAAACAATACAAATATCAGAGAACCAATGTTCAAATTAAATGCCCTTAATAGAACAACTTGGTATATAAAATCCCTTGACTTTTAAGAATTTTACATAATCTTAGTATCACTTTAGTCATATTGTATAGAGAACTACGCCTCAAACACATAAACATGCACATGCATATGAGCACTCAGTGTCTTAGTTAGGGTTTTTACTGCTGTGAAGAGATACGATGACCTGTGTCTATATCACCCCTATAAAGGAAAAACATTTCATTGGAGTGGCTTACGTTTTCAGAGGTTTAGTCCACTATCATCATGGTGAGATATGTGGATGCAGGCGTGGTAGTGGAGAAGTTCTGAGAGTCCCACATCTTGACTTGCTGACAACAGGAAGTGATCTCTCTCTCTGGCATGGCTTGAGCATATATGAGACCTCACAGGCCGCCTCCACAGTGACACACTTCCTCCATCAAGGCCACACCTCCTAACAGTGTCACTCCCTTTGGGGGCCTTTTTCTTTCAAACCACCACACACAGTAAGATGGAAAGTTAATTTGGTCATCTTCGGTATGAGCATCCTTTTCCAAGGGCTCCACCTCTCTCTTCTCATTGACTCTCCTGTGGATGTTGTGGTGAATGTCAGAGCTCACTCAACCTCTCCTGAACAATAGGCTCATTTCCTTTTCCTTGGGCTGACACTCTGCACTTGCTTGGGTGGGACAGGTGACAGACTCATTGCTGCATCTCCCTGCTCTGATGATAAAGGACCTCAACACACACCAGCTGATTCTCCGGAAACCCATGGCATTTAGCCTTGGGCTGTCATTCTTACAAAGTCACAACAGCTGAAGGATCTGATGGCTCTGCTGTCTGCCCTTCATTAAGATAATATCACTGGAGCAAGGCCAGGAAGATCCATTGTGCCCTAACTGAATGTCACTTATCCTCCACTCCTGGCTATTTACACCGAGTCAGAAAACAGGTCCCATAACTCAAGAGTCTGTGAGTTTGATGGAACAAAGGAGACCACCTTCCTTCTCAAATCTGGTAATTATTTTCTCTTCCCACACCCCACAGTCCCATCTCATGTCATCTCAGAGTAATGGTCAAAAAAATAAAAGAGAGAAAAGGCCAGACCCTGCATGCCCTGGATAAACTGGCGCCATGATCATCTTCCCTGCTAGCTTGTCCATAGCAATGCGGCGTCTCATTGTGAAGAGTGGCACTAACAATGACTCAGAAGGCCTGAGTCTTCACCTACTACCCAGGATCCATCTTCACAGTCCTCTTTCTGGCAGGATCTTTTGACATTTCCTCTAGAAAACACTTTTGAAAAGCAAAAGAAGGGACATGATTGAGTTCAAAGTTTTGGCTAAAGTCAACACAGTGGCACTTTGGGCAGGGCATGAGTTTTATTTGCTGATTTTTACTCAAATCTTTCAAAATAGCTAACACTGTCATTTGAGAAGGCAACCTCAGCACCAGAAATCAGACTGTATCAAACTGCCTGTGTGACTTCCTTCCCCAAGCCTGAGCTGACCACATGGGGATAGGGGCCATAGAGCAGTAACTCACTCACTTCAAAATTAATCTCCAGCTACTCTTGATATGTGGAAGCGTCTGGAAGTATGTAAGAAGACAGCTACAAACATTATACCATGATTTGGATACTAAATATCCCTCCAAAATTCCTGCGTGGAATCTTGGTCCCCTATGCACTTGTGTTCATGCTACTCAAGTTGTCAGGGTCACTCAGTGGCTTGAAAGACACGAAACAACTCTAGTCTGCAGCACATGGAAAGGGCTGTCCAGACAGCACAAGACAGCTTGATAGGAACAAGATGCCCTGACTGACCCTTCTTCCTTTATTTCCTGTAAAAGCTGGAAAATACCTGTCAGTGGAAGGAAGGGTTATTCTGCTCCGAGCTGTAGGGCTAAACAAATGTCCTTCAGCAAGACAAATTGGCATACTTGACCAGGTCTTACCTAATGAAAAAGAAAATTCACCATAGTGTCATCCAAATACAACACTAAGAAAACTGTCTCTTAGAGCCTGGGAAGATAAAAACATGAGGCCATGAGTTTATGCTCAATCCCCATTTAAAGAGTCAGGCATGGTGACTCACCATAATTCCAGAACTGAGGAGGCAGAGGCAGAACCTTGGGGCTCACTGACCTTGCTGGACTAGTGAGCCCTGTTCACATGAGTGACATTGTCTGGAAAAAGAAAATAAAGAATTTCTGAGGATGTGGTTGTCCTCTTACTCCACATGCTCACCTGCACACATATGCATGATTATCTGTATACATGAACCTACTAACACATAGTACATACATATATACACACAATATAAAGAACTACCTCCTGTAGCTACTTTATGTAGCAAGGATCTCAGCATAGGAAGATGAGCCCAGTAATTAAGGAACCGGTGAAACGGTGTAGCACATGGGACAGAATCCTTGCGAGGGACAGGGAAGGGCATAGCCCAGGCTTGTATGTTTGAACACTTGGTCTCCAGCTGGTGTTGCTGTCTAGGAATGTTGTGGTACCTTTAGGGGGTACATTTTTCTGGCAGAAGTGAGTGACCTTTCAGTCTTTGAGGTTTGGTAGTCAAGCCCCACTTCCTAATTGTAGGGGCAATGTGGCCAACCGGCTTACTCTCTTGCTGTTGCAGTATCCAGGCAAGGAAGGACTGTATCCTCAAACAATAAGCTGGAACAAACCTTTGCTCTCTTAGGTCGTTTCTTCTTTTCAACTATTTTGTTATAGCAATAAGAAAATAACTAATAAAACATTCCACCTAAAATCCTGCTGGAAGAATTAACACCTGCTTCAGATTCTCTCTACTATGCCCTACAGAAAGAAAGGCATTTCACACCTTAATCCAGCACACACAGAGAGGGAGAGAGAGGGAGAGAGAGGGAGAGAGAGGGAGAGAGAGGGAGAGAGAGAGAGAGAGA
>NC_022011.1:36818904-36828857 GCF_000317375.1 Microtus ochrogaster | reverse complement strand
GGGAGGGAGAGAGAGAGACAGAGAGAGAGGAAGAGAGAGAGAGAGAGGAAGAGAGAGAGAGACAGAGAGAGAGACAGAGAGAGAGGAAGAGAGAGAGAAACAGAAAGAGAGAGAGAGGAAGAGAGAGAGAGGAAAAGAGAGAGAGACAGAGAGAGAGAGACAGAGAGAGAGGAAGAGAGAGAGACAGAGAGAGAGAGAGGAAGAGAGAGAGGAAGAGAGAGAGAGACAGAGAGAGAGAGAGATAGATACATTTACAGAGTCAAAGATACACTTCATGGAGAGAAGACTGGTGGACAGGAGGAGCTGATGAGAAGGTGTGACTCGACTCTAAGGGCAGCACAAGGACCTTGGCTGTGGTGGTCACTGTATGAGACTACCCCTCTAGTGGAATTACAGAGCTCTTTCAAGGCATGTTGAGACAAATGAGCAATCTATGCCTGGTAAGATCTGAACAACCCTACACTGTGTCTAATTTCTGGTTTGAAATGTACTGAAGCTGTCTAGCATGGTAGCATAGGAGAAACCGAGGGAGGGCAGGGTGTGCAGACCTTCATGTATATGTCGTTTTAATTATTTTCTAACTATTACAGGGTGGGGATTCAAGCTCAGGTCCTCACACTGTGTGGCAAGCACCTTTTACCCACTATGTATCTCCCCAGACCCACTGTTCTTTGATCTGAGCATTTTTCCACATCCCTGAATACCCTGGAACATTTCTAGAAACTTCACTGTAGATGTACCACAGCTGAACATCTTGCTTAGTTTCCACTTCCACCACTTGAGATGCTTTCCAGGGACTGTCCTCAAACCTGCATTGCCACTTAAGGAAAGAAGTAAAACCCTCCCCATGGTAGAAAAAAAATGACATTTCATTTTGGTTAATGTCACAGGCAACTCTGCAGTGCAGACATTAGTTGGTGTCAGCTGTCTGGGAATTGGTGTCTGGGTGTGTAGGCGCCAGAACACTAGATTACTGACACAGCTGACCCAGAGAAATATGGAGAGGAGAGCAGAGTAGCATGAGGATTGACAATTAAATGTTTGAAAGTTAGCTCTCTCAACATAGTGAGACAGTTCTTAAAATGACAAATATTAAGCTAGGAAACCCCTCATTCTGAGTCGTTCTGATGCACACCCACATAGTGAAAACACCCGATTCTACACTTGTTGCTGTTTTTCTGTCACGCTGCAGGTGGGTTCGGGTCAGTGAGTTTTAGCTGCAGACTCACTACGCTCATCTAAGCATGGTCTAGTGCATCAGAGACAACCATGGATGGGACATGGGAGTATCCCTATGCTTGGCCCCACTTTGCCTTTGTGTATGCCAGTGGTATCCTAGCAGTTGTACCTGCTGAAGGAGCCCAGGAGGCATCCCTCTTAACTTCCCTACTCTGCTCATTGCCATCTTCCTGATCCTGCAAAAGTGTGCATGCAAAGATATCACCCTTTCAGATACCCATCGTTGAAACTGGAGGCCAGAACTCTAATTCTGAACTGCAGTTCTCCAATTACATGCAAACAAACATGCCAGACCATCATGTCACAGTGATTTCCTGTGCCCACACACGATGATGGTCTGCCTGTGCAGACAGTATGAGGCCTTCGAAGTGAGCCCACTTAGTAGTCATGGTACTATCACAGTGGGAAACTCAGAACAATGTCCTGAACCGCAACTACACACCCTGAGGCCTAAATACCTCACCTTAGCAGGGACACAAGTGAAGCAAAGCTGGGGACAAGAACAGGCACGAGTGCTCCCATCCCTCTGGTGCTATGGACAAGAGCAGAGAGAGGCGCGCTCACATCCCTCACGATCTGTGCTGCCCTGCACATGCCTTCTCCGTGTGGTGCTGACTGTCATTGTGTCCAAAGGTAAAAATAGCTCCACTTTCAAGCTTCACCTCCATAAATTAGGACAAGGGTTAGAGGCCAAGGTTCTGGCAGAGGGATCCTTACTTGCAACAATGAGATGGCCCCTGGGAACATGGGGAGGTCAGTCCCGGGGGGACAGGTTGCTGATTTGCCTGCTCTCTGTTCATCTGGCCAAGGGCACCACCCACCTGCAGACTAAAGTAGTTCTCGCATAGTCAGTGAACTTAGAGAAATAAGCACGTTCGGCAGAATCTATCACTCTTTGTGGGGAAATGAATATAATTGCCGTCAGTATTAAAAGACAGATTTTTTTTTAACTTGGTAGCATGTGGTTAAGGTAAGGTGACATGGAGAGACACAGTCTTTTGTGGGTCCGGGCCAGAGCTCTTGCCAATGACATCAGGTAATTATGAAGAGACAGTAGCCCCTCTTCAAGTCTAGTAGGAGCCCAAGGCCTCCTGTCCCCCTGGTCATGCCCACATGGAAGGACAGAACTATTTGATAGACATGAGCAGAGTATGCATTATTCAAAGAGATCTATCTCTTCAAAGGAATCCCATAAATTACAGGTTTTCCGAGATCACAAGTCTCAAAGCCTACAGTGGAGGCCAGGGGTGAGGAACTGTGACCATCAGGACCAGCAGGGGCATGGTTCCTCGCTAATTCGTTACTTATAGAAGGTAGCATTTGATCTCCTGGGGAGAGCGCTTCGTCCCCACTGCCTCTGCCTCTTTCCAGAGCCTAGGGGAGTCACGGACCCTTGACCTTGAGCCAAGGTCACAACCCAGCACATCTGCCTTGATCTGTGGGAGCTGAGCCTGAGCAGGACTTTCAACTTCTGAGCACCTAAAATCAGTAACTACTCACTCTGATTCCTTAAGAGAGTTTCATTTTATCTTTTTAAACAGAGTCCTATATAGCCCAAGCTGACCTTGAACTCATTATGTAGCTGAGGGTAACCTTAAACTCCTGATCCTCCTGCCTCACCTCTGGACTATTGTGATTACAGATGTCTACCACCACGATGCCAGATTTGTGCAGTGTTTGGTATAAAATTCAGGGTTCCGTGCACAGTGCAAGCACTTTACAAACTGAGGTCAGCCCCCAGATTGCTCTGAAGCTGGCTGATGTTTCAGAGAGGAACCACAGAGAGTGGCACAAGTCTGAATCTCCATAACTAAACTGGTTTCATTCAGATCTCCAGGTCCTCGGGACCAAGCTCATTTCCTGAAGACTTGTGATTGATGACTAAGGGCACCTTTTAAAATCGACACAAGAATAGATGTGGAAATGTGCAGAGCTTAAAGAATCTTAAAACATCACAAACTTGATCATAATAATATTAGAATGGTTGGATAATGTATGCTTTTTCTATTTCATTAATTTCTAGAAAGTACTTTGTATTAATCTTTTATTAGAAGAGTCATTAATCACTGTTGGTGGGAATATAAACTGGTGACGCCACTATGGAAATTAGTGTAGAGGTTTCTCAAAAATACTAGAAATAGATCTGTCATATGACTCAGCTATACCACTCCTGGGAATATTTGTAAAGGACTGTGTATTCCAGCATTCCATATTTGCACATCCATGTTTTATCTCTTCTGCAATAGTTTTTTTTGTTTTTGTTTTTGTTTTTGGTCACTGTGATTAAAAGCAACATATGGAAGAAAGAGTTTATTTTGGATTGTTCTTCCAGAGGGAGAGTCAGTGGGGGAGGGGGGGGCATGGCAGCAGGTGGCTATCGCCGGAAGTTGTGAGATCTACTGAAACTGTGAGGCAAAGAGAGAGAACGCACTGGAACTGGAGTGAGGCCGTAAACTCTCACTGCCTTTTCCCAGTGACGTACTTCCATCAGGAAGGCTGCACTCCCTCCCTAAACAGTGCCACCCCTTGGGGACCCAGCCTATGTGGGGCATTCTAATTTAGCCACCATACTGCCCTTTTTACAACAGATTGGAAATGGGATCATCCTAGCTGCCCACTGACAGATAAATAGATAAGGAATGTGTGAGTGTGTGTGTGTGTGCATATGAATTTTATTCAGCTTTTTTTAAAAAATGACATTTGCTACTGCAATGAGCAGAGTAACCCAGGGCCATAAAGACAAGCTGTATGTTAACTCTTATATGGAGACCCTAGCCTCTAAACTGTCAATATGCCATCTGAATGGGAGTTGTTCCCTATAAAGAATTACCTATAATAGCAGAGCTCAGCGATATTAAGTTTATAAGAAGCAAAAATCAAGATAATATCAAGAAGCAGATAAAAGACCCAGTGGAGCATCATCAGGCCCTGACCACACCCTATAGAGACTTGCAGAGCCTTACTGAGGCTGTCCTGCTGGAGTTCTGAATGAGCGATTTCCAAGTGGGTAGAAGTCTCTGCTTGGATGTACTTCCACCAACTCATTCCAACTGTGGACATTTTTAGCCCATGGGATAGACAATCATTTATCTTTGGAAATTATTCACCATTAACCTTCTCTCAAGAATGTAGCATTTTTAATACCCATGCCTTAGTTAGGTTTGCTACTATTGCTATGACAAACACCATAACCAAAACAACTTGGGGACGAAAGGGTTTACTCCTTTTACACGTCTATATTACAGTTCATCCTTAAAGGAAGTCAGGACAGGAATTCAAACAGGACAGGAACCTGGAGGCAGGAACTGATTCAGAGACCATAATGGGATACTGCTTGCTGGCTTGCTCCTCATATCTTGCTCAGCCTCCTTCCTTATAGAACCCAGGATCGAGGGATGGCGCCACCCACAGTGGACTGGGATCTCCCTCACCAATCACTAATTAAGAAAATGCCTTACAAATGGATCCTATGGAGGCATTTATCAATTGAAATTCCCTCCTTTTAGATAACTATAGCCGTGCCATATTGAAGTAAGACTAGCCAGACAATCCTAAAGCCACTTGGTGTTTCTATTCTTTCCTGTTACAGTGAAGGGGGGTGCTACCTGCCCAGAACAGAGAGCCTTGGAGAACTTGAGATAAACGTGTTGGAGTTTTGGATAAGGTGGCCATTTCTACTCCTAGAATCTACTTTTAACAAATATAAACAGCACTTGACAATTTACTAATATAATTTATATTACAGGAGAAGAAGACATGGCATAGGAGGTAAAAGTGCTAGTCATCAAGCCTGGGCTCTTGAGTTCAATACTGGGAACGACATGTGTGGTTCCTCCTGTGACCTCCACACATGTGTGGGAGTGTATGCATCCCTACACCCATCCTCATAAAAAATGAATAAACAAAATGTAATGATGTACACTACAGGAGTGTATTGCTATAGAGGAAAAGAAACTAGAAAGGGGTCCATGAGAAGGGATAGGAATTATAAGGGAGGAAGAAAGAGAGGATAACAAAATAAATGTGGTAGTAAAAGTGTGAGGGGAATGCTGGAGCAAAGGGGTGCAATGGGAATGCTGGAGTGAAGGGGTGCAATGGGAAATGATGGAGCAAAGGGGTGCAATGGGAAATGCTGGAGCAAAGGGGTGCAATGGGAAAGGAGGCAGGAAGTTGTGAGGAACGAGGTGATGAGAATTAGCCAAATGGAGCGTGTGTGAAAATATGTGAGTCTTGCTCGCTCTCTCTCTCTCTCTCTCTCTCTCTCTCTCTCTCTCTCTCTCTCTCTCTTTCTCTCTCTCCCCCCCCCTTGTTTTGAGAAAGGATTTCTCTGTGTAACAGCCCTGGCTGACCTGGAACACGCTCTGTAGAACAGGCTAGTTTCAAATTCACAGAGATCCACCTGCTTCTGCCTCCCAGGTGCTGGAATTAAAGGCATATGCCACTACCACTAAGCTCCTATCATGCATTTCTTAACAGGGACACACACACACACACAGACACCAGAATTCCTGACGAGTTAGAAAACACTCATGGCTTCCTTGGTGTGAATGTGTCAGGAATACTTAATGTTTGAATGTCAGCTTGGCCGGATCTCAAAATACAAGGTGGAGCACAATTGAGGCAGACACCAATATTGATCCCAGGCCACATGCATATGGACAGGCATGCAAGCCCCACCTCCCCAGTGTACACACACACACACACACATACCACCCCAACATTCAGAAATGAGAAGAGTACTGATGATTATGTCTTTTAAAAATCCAGGGGCAAGTCATATGGCTCAGCTGATAGAGAAATTGCCAACTATGCACAAAGCCTTGGGTTTAATCCCCAGAACCACGTAAACCTGGTGTGTTCCTACAGTTCTATAATCCTAACATGGGGGTAGGGCATAGAGGTTGGAGGATTGGGAACACAAGTCATCCTTGGCAACACAGGAAGTTCAAGTCCAGCCCGAGATATATAAGAACCTGCCTGAAAGAGAGGAGGTGGGAGAAGGAGAGAAGAATGGATGGGAAGATAGGGAGGAATCAACCACTCACTGCCCACCTATAAACTCAACTTAGGCACTGTACTCTTCTGCAGAGAAGTACAATCCAGTTCAACTCTCTTCTTAGCTCTCTGACTTGGAATCCCTGTAAAAAGCCAGTGCTAATTGCAGTGCTTGCCTCTCAGGAAGGTTGAGGGTTGGTAAGATGATGTACTAAAAGGTCAGGAGCAAAGGACTCTTTCACACGCTCTCTCACAGAATAACTATAGCAATTATCCACTGAGACCCGAACTTGACTCCAGATTTTACGCTGTTTCTCCGTTTAACTCTCCTAGTCTCAGCCAGAGACACGGAAACAGAAATGAGACCAGATGACCACTTTAAGTAGCTACTAAATATTGGAAAATTTTAGAGAATATTTGATATTTGGTGACTTGAGAGTAGAAATATGGAGTTGAAATGTGAAGTTTCATTTTCTTTGTTTTGTTTTGCTTTAATCAATGTGTGAAATGATACACGAGCAATCCAGTTCCCTTAAATGGAAAATAATGCTCACCACAGAGCTAAAACCTAAGGGTAAAAGTCTGATTCCTTCCCTAGAAAATTATACCTAGGCAAGCAGAGAATCTTTCAGCTCAGGCTTAGAGCAAGGAGTGGGGAAGTGTCTGCCAGTTCAGGAGGGATGTAAAAGTTAATCATAAACAATGTGTTAAGGGTCTGGATGCTTCCAGAGTCTTCTGAGCTGATATTTGCTGCTAAAAAGGGAAATCTAAGTTGACATGGTATTTTCCAAACCATTTATTACTGCATTGGCTGGAGAAGGAGCTGAGTAGCCTTCAGTCTGCCCCCAATTCAGAGTCGGAGTCTCATCATGAGCTCTCTTTCAAGCTAAGAGAAGCAGAAGGGGCTGAAATGGCTGCTAAGGATAGTTAAGAAAAGAAAAAGGCAGATCTTGTCACTCCTTGCTTGAGTCCAGCAAGGTTTGTGTTTCCAGGGGGAGCATCTGAAATGGAATTCACATTAATCTTGAGCCAGAAGACATGCCTTGGATGCAGACCCAATCAATCAGTCCTCCGGGTGGAGGAACCAGCTAGTGTTCTTCATGAAACTGAAAATCCCTGACTTGAACTTGGACAACTATCATGGCTAAAGAAATTAATCAGGCTCGAACTGACGACTAGCTTCAAGATGTAATCTGCACAGAGGGCTGTAACTCTATAGCTCCCTGGCTAATGGGAAAAACAGACTCATAAGGGACGTGGCTGAGCTTTACCAAGGGCCAGAGGTAATCTAGCTGCCTCTGTAAACAGTGTAGTGGTGCTAGTACTCAAGGGAATGAAGATCCATCTCTCCCTCGAGAACAGGGAGAATAAGAAGTAAAATGTATCTTGTGGGACTGGTAGACAGAAAGAAAAATTTACAGGACCAAGAGGTGTTCAAAGTTAGTGTCAGTGACCTCTGACTGAGCCGCTTTCAGCTCTTGAGTCCTCCTTTTGGGGGTTTGGAAAAAACAAATGTCAGACTTGAGGGCTGGGCTCTAGCTCAGTTGGTAGTGTACATGAAATCCATGGGTTGGATTCCTATACTACACAAATCTGGGTATGGTAGTTGTCTTGGGGTTTTATTGCCCTGAAGAAAACCACTAACGTGGAAAAACTCTTATAAATTTCATTGGGGCTGGCTTATAGTTAAGAAGTTTATGTCATTACTGTCATGGCAGGAAACATGGCAGTGTGCAGGCCAGCATGGTCTGGGAGAAGTAGCTGGAAGTTATACATCTGAATCAGTAGACAGCAGGAAGAGTGAGTAACACTGGGGCCACCAGCCCTAGTGAGGAGCTTCCTACAATGAGGCCATACCTACTCCAACAAGGCCACACCTCCCAGTAGTACCACTCCCTATGAGTCTACGGAGGCTACTCATTCAAACCACCACAGTGCTGCACACTTACCATACGAACACTCAGGGAGTAGAGACAGGAGAGTCAGAAGTTCAAGGTCATCCTCATCTCTAGCTAACATTTGTAGTGTTGGGCTAAATGTGAAGACTGACCTGATAGACACCTTCACACAGCTTAAAGTGGTTTAGGCGAACGGGCTGTGGGCAGCAATGCTGATTAAGGCAGGTAGTGGGAGGATCAAGAGGACGCTGCAGGATGGATGAGAGTGACACTTAGATGCTCACATTGACCTCACTAACTGCTTACAACAGTATCCAGGGTAAATGGCCCAAGGGTTGAATAACAGCCACTGCCACCTTCCTCTTACTACTCCCCATGTGTCCCTCCTGTGGTACACCCTTCATCAACACATCTGCTTCTGTCTCCGGGATTGCAAAGCTCAGATTCCAAGAAGTGGCCAGAGTCATGTGGTCCCCTAGCCAGAACTGTGTGAAAAACAGCTATCTTCAGAGAGTCAAAGTTCACACAACAGTGGATTTGCCTCCTCGAGGTCTTTGTAAAAATAACTGATGTAGATTTGCACTGCTCTTGCAAACCAATGCATATATAAAAACTTCTAATTAGCATATCATGGGGTCCTACACCTTGCTTCTTTTCCTCCCTCTGATCTCCTCCTAGCTGTAATTAAACCAGCTGTGGCTATTTATGCCTTTTCATGTTCCTTCCCTCTTTCTGTCAGAACTATTCAAAAAATAAAAAATAAAATAAAGTCTTAACATTAACTTGGATGAATCACACCAGGGTCTTATTTGAGCCTATAATTAAAATCCAGTTTAATCCACAGCACATAATTAATCTAATCTAATAAGCCCGAGTAAGAAGTAAATGTTCTTCCCCTACCTGACACAAAGTCAAAAACGAAGTGCTTCCCCCAGCCACTGCCACCCCCAGCTTCAAATGACCCATCAAACAGAGCCAGAAAGAACCTTGGCAACCTCCATTTGATGATTTAAAGTCAGAAGGAGCCAGACACCTACTCCCTGATAGAGAATGCCTCACATATGGCCTGCCTGCACCAAACAAAGGGTTCAATTTTGTCCCCTCCTACAGGAAGCAGGGTGTTTGAACTTAGGTGGAGGAGGGATAAGTCTCTTGGACTCTCTGGTTCCTGTCCTGTGCAGATGTCCTCAGGGTGCACCAGGTTAATGGCATTTGTAATGTAGCCTTGTGGCCTGGCATTTTCCGGCTCGAGGAATGGCAGACTCTAAAGAATCATACCAAGTTAAAAAGAAGCCTGATCACTCTCTACCTTACTGGAAAGACTCTATAAATGACTTTATTTCGAATCATGCCAGCGAGAGTGACTCCAGTGCAGTGTCCCTACCGAGAGCAAAGCTTGCAGTCACTCCCATCGCCGCAAGTTCTCTGTGCGCAAGCACTCCTTAGAGTCTGAAAAGAAGCCGCGCGGGTTGGAGTTTTCTGTGGGACCTTATGTTTGTTTTGAGACATGGTCTTTCTATGTAGTCCCGACTGTCCTGGAACTCACTGTGTAGACCAGACTAGCCTTGAACTCACAGAGATCTGCCTGCCGCTGACTCTGGAATACTGGGATTATGGCGTGTACCACCATACACAGCTAGCCCTAGCCATTGAGTTTTAGTCTTTGATTTGCTTTTGACACTTATCAAACATACCTGGGTGTAGTAATATGAGTGGCGGGGCTGCATCCCTAGAACCCCGGCCGCACCCCGGCCGCCTCCAGCTAGCTTTATACCCTAAATAATTACACGGACACTGTATTCTTTTAATCACTGCTTGGCC
>NC_022011.1:36810814-36815238 GCF_000317375.1 Microtus ochrogaster | reverse complement strand
CCTGCCTCTGCCTCCCAAGTGCTGGGATTAAAGGCGTGCGCCACCATCACCCGGCCCTGGGGATTCTTTTAGTACCTTTTACATAGCTCTGCCTTTTCATTTGAACTCATGGAAAGAAACCTGGCCTATGAATGCACAGATGTACCAACAATATTCACTTCGTTCCCAGGTTTCCTCTAGTACAAACAGCAATGCATCCAAGCAATTATAAAAGCACTAGAGGAAACTACAAGAGAAATTTTAAGTCCTGATAAAAACAAGGCTTGTCTTTGATGTTGTATAATTTTAAAATATAATATAGATAGCATTATATTATGCTATAATATATATTTATTATATATTATATAATAATAAAATATAATATTGAATCATCAAAATTGCATTCTAAATTTCTCAAAATTTAGAGCAAATCAAAAACCAGGAAGTATTTTCCATATAAGTAGCAGAGAAGAGATAGAACTACATTCCAAAATATATAAAATGCTTCCAGAAATCAACATGAAAGGGAAGCGATGTGTCTGAAGAGGAAAAAAAGCTAAGCCTTTTATGAATTAATGTGATGTTTTCTTTAATCTATCTGATACAATCAGTCACTATAATATAGTTTCTAATGCTGAGCCACTCTTGTATTTATAAGTTCAATACAACATGACCAAGTAAGATTTTCCTTTTAATAAAATAGGATTTAATATCTTAACATGTGTTCAAAAGTGGTGCTTACAGATTAGTGCACAAGACTATCGGGCCTAGAGGTCTAGGCCAGTGATTGTCCTTGTCTAGTATAAACAAAGCCTTTGGCTGCGAAGCCAGTACTGCTGCTGCTGCTGCTGCTGTTGCTATGACTACTACTACTGCCATGCATACACTCGAAAGAATTAATTCAAATAAGGCTAAGCAGTGCACACCTATAGCTAAAATTCTTGCAAGGCAGAGGCAGCAGGATTTCAAGGTCTTCTTTGGGTACACAGGAAATCTGAGGCAGGGAATCTGAGGCCAGCTCAGCCAATGTGAGACCCTGTCTCAAAGCTCTCACACACGCACGCACGCTAGCGTGCCCACACACACACGACAGAGAAATGTCACTCGCTTAACAAGGAAACTGGAATATTAGAGGTTTATACTGTTTCGATTCTTCTGTGGGAGTCCTATTTCACCTAGCAGAATTGAACTCATTTATATTATTTAAGATTAATGTTACTTTTAATGTAACTTCTGCATTGTAATAGTTTCTATTTATCCCTGACATTTCTGTTTATTTCTACTTTTCAATACTTAAAAAATTTGTCTACATGTATGTCTGTGCACCATGTGTGTTCCTACATGCATGTCTCTGTACCATGTGTGTTCCTGGTGCTGACGGGGACCAGAAGAAGGCATCAGAGCCACTGGAACTGGATGGTTATAAGCCACTGTATAGGTGCTGGGAATTGAACCTGGGACTTATAGAAGAGCAGCTAGTGCTCTTAACCACTGAGCTACTTCTCCAGACCCTCCTTTTTTTTTATTTTTTTGTTTTATATTCTTATGTTTAACTACCTTGGTTAACTTTCTCTTTTTTTCCCTTTTTCTTTTGCTTTAGGTCTTTGTTTTATTTTGAGGTAGACTTTTACTCTGTTTAGGCTGATGTTGAACTTGTATAATTCTTCTGCCTTAGCATTCCAACTGGGTCCCCATTACAAGATTTTAGTTTCTTATTTTTTTTAAAATTAAAAATAAATCTTAAATTTCTTAACATTTAAAAAATTAAATTCTTAAAATCTTTAATATTCATTTTTAAATTGATACATAAAAACATAAACTATATTAAGAGCTACACTATAGTGTTTAAACACTATATGCATTGTATGTTTGTATTGGGTTTAGCATGTCTGTAATCAAAAATCTATTATTTCTTTACAGAGAAGACCTTAAAAATCCTTTTTAAAATGTGCAACTCACAGTTGATATCTACAGTACATCGAAATACCTTTTCCTTAAAGATTTATTTATTTTTCTTGTACGTATATGAGTGTTTTGTTTATGTGTATATTATCATATGGTGCCCAGAGAGACCAGAAGAGGCTGTGGCTTCCGTAGAACTGGAATAACGCATTATTGTGAACCAAAATGCTGGATTTGGGGAACCAAACACAAGTTCTCTTCAAGACAAGTAAGTGCTCTTAATCACTGAGTCATCGTCCTAACCACAACAATGGGAACTTCTTAGTCTTCCTTCAGTGTAACTCAGTGACCCACTGACCTACTTCCTCTCCTCTTCTGGCCTCTCACAGCGGTGATTCTGTTCTCAGCTTCCTGAGTAGCAACTTCTAAAAGCCCATATGTGAGTAATATTATCTGGTACTTGTCTTTCTGTGCCTGCCTTGTTTCAGTTAGCATAGTGTTCTCCAGCCCATCTATGTCACCACAATGACAGGCCCCATCCTTCACCAAGGCTCAGTATATCCCATGGTCAAAAGGCATCATAGTTTTGTTTTTATTTTCATGTATTCTTCCACTGATGGCTGTTTGACCTTTCCATTCCTTGCTTATGGTGTTAATTCTTCAGTAAGCATGGGAAGGTAGATTTCTCCTCAGTATACAATTCCATAGCCATTATGGATGAATCCCAGGAATGAGATATCACACAGCAATCCTGTCTATAATTGTACGTGTGTACACATGAGTGTCTGTCTGTCTGTGTGTGTGTGTGTGTGTGTGTGTGTGAGAGAGAGAGAGAGAGAGAGAGAGAGAGAGAGAGAGAGAGAGAGAGAGAGAGCGCACATGTATATGAACCTGTTTGGAAGCCAGAGGACAACCCCTAATTGTTCCACAGGAACAGTGTCCATCTCTTTTTGAGACTGGATCTCTCATTGGTCTGGAAGTCACCAAGTAAACTAAACTGCTTGTCCAGAGAACCCCAAAGATGCTGCTGCCGCCACCTCCTCAGTCCTGGGATTCTAAGGGTGGACTGCCACATTTGGCCTTTTCTATGTAGGTCCTGGGGATTGAACTCAGGCCCTCAGGCTTTCAAGACAAGTCCAGAAATTAAAGCTTTATCTCCTCAGTCCCTGTTTTTAATCTTTGAGCAGCTTCCACGTTGTCTCCATAGTGTTTGCCCTGCTGATATGCCCACCTGCACCTTCAGGACGCCCCTTGTTTCCTCAGTAGCATCTTTATCTTTGGCAGCAGGCTTCACTAGGGTGGGGTGATACTTTGGTGTGTTTCTTTGTTTGTTTGTTCATACTGTTTTGTAACATTTGCTTTTAAAACTTTTACACACACTCAAACTAAGTTTGTTGCCATCAATGTTCTTTCCAGAAACAAGAAGGAAGCTTGGTGTGTTACTTGGCTTATCCTTCCCACTGTACAGCTTGGGTCACTAGCGGCTGCTTTCTTTACATTCTGCATCAAAGATTGCCTGTTGAAGCTGGTGATCTAATAATGCTTTCAAATGGGCTCTGTTTCTCCATCCAAAGTCAGATTGCTATTAAACTGAATAAAGCTTGAGAATAATGCCCCATCTCTGGAAGCGGGTGGGGTGGGATGGAGGTGCTGAGTCTGGATGCTCAGAGAGTCAATATGACTGTTCCTGAGCTGGACTTTGAGATTTTCAGTGGTGGAGAGCAGCCCCTCATTCTTTGCCATATGGGTTTTCTCCCTGAGCTTAGCCTTCTGCCACCCATTGTGCATGCAGCTTGCAATATTCTTTCCTTACATTTTCTTTCAAGAGAAGGTCTCAGGTAGTCTAGCTCTGCCTCTTACTCCCTATGTCATTAAGGTAACTTTGAACTTCTGCGCCTCCTGCCTGTATCTCCCAAGTGCAGGACTATAGGCATGCACCAACACACCCCCTTTATACCTTGCCAAGATAGAACCAGGGTTTTGTGCTTGATGAGCTTGCTGCACCCCCAGTCCCTGGCCTCCTCATTCTTCAGTGTAGTTAGGTGTTGCATATTCCAGGAGAAGGTGTGGGATGCAAACACCTACTTTTTTACCTTGTTCTCTATAGAACAACTCACACTTACAGAACTTTTAATTGCAGTGAAAGTGTTCCTCAAACGCTGAGTAAGAAATTAGCATGTCAGCACAGCAGGTGGAGATGGGATTATTACTAAGAATAGTAGCCCAGCTCCCCAGTTAACACCTCTTTCCGTTTAGATCCTGGATAAAGAAATGGTTTCTGACAGAGCCTGGCACATTTTCATCAATTAACAGAAGAAACTCAAATCCTGACCTTGAATCGGAACACTTTTAATAGACTTTAACATTTTCCCTCTAGACCCCAGGGGCAATGTGTGTGAGCATGTGCAGTCCTGCTGATAACAAGTTGCCCTCTTGTAGCCTCGCATAAGAGAACAGTAGTCAGCCTTGGATTCTTCGCATGTGATCGTTCCTTCCCATGGGAATGCACCAGAGTCATTCCCCCCTCCCTCCCTCCCTCCCTC
>NC_022011.1:36807563-36810714 GCF_000317375.1 Microtus ochrogaster | reverse complement strand
TCCCTCCTTCCTTCCTCCCTCTCTTCCCTTCTTCCTTCCTTCCCTCCCTCCCTCCCTCCCTCCCTCCCTCCTTCCTTCCTTCCTTCCTTCCTTCCTTCCTTCCTTCCTTCCTTCCTGTTTTTAAAGAGTCTCATGTAGCCCAGGCCAGCTTCAAACTTTCTCTATAGCTGAGAATAATCTTTGATTTCTTATCTTCCTGTTTGTACTTCCTAAGCATGCAGATTACAGACATACACCATCGTACCCAGGTTATGGGTGCTGAGGATTGAAACTGGGGCTTTGTACAACAAGCCAAGTAAGCACTCCCCAACAAAGCCCCTGTGCTGGTTTGAATGAGAAATATGTCGTTCCTAGACATGTGTAATTGAACCAGTTAGTGTCCCAGAGTGGGGAAGTTATGGGACCTTTAGGAGGTGGAATCACGCTGGAGGAAGTATGTCACCGGGGATGGGTTTACAGAGTTTATAGCCCTGCTCTCCCCCTACTTGACATTCTCAGCTTCCTGGTCTGGCTCCCTGTCACCATGGCTCCCAGGCCATGATAGACTCTCCCTCTGGAACCACAAACAAAAATGAACTCTTTCTTCATCAAGTCACTTTTGGTCATGGTGTTTTCTCACAACAACAGAAAATAACTGACATCTCCCCAGGATGTGACCCGGAACAGTCTTGGATTCTGCCTGTTACCTTGGTATCTCTGTCAGTTGGTGGTGTTTCTCCTTTTCTCTTCCCGATTCCTGGCAGTTTGATTCTGAAGACTGAATCCCACCACCATCCCTTACCATACAGACAGATCCTGTCTGTATGCACTGCTACTGTGGCTACAGAGGCAAGAGATTCCAGAAGGACATTGCATGCAGACTGGGAAAGTTGTCACTGACGTCCAGCTGGCAGGGGAGGTTTCACATTGCTGGGAACACTGTCCTCATTGTTCACACTGGTGAACAACCTCGGTTCTCACTAATCTGAAATTCCACCCAATGCATATCCTGCAAAACAATCTCAAACCCCAAGAATTCAATATGGGTTTATAGGCTACTCCTAGGCTCTGGAAGGAGACTCAGTCTCTTGACCTTTTTATTGCCAGAAATGAGAGACTAACATTTGTGGTCTCTATGGAGACAGGTCTGTAAATGAACAGAGCACGTTGACAACTACATTGAGCCAAAAGACACACAGTAGCATCTCAGCGGAATGTGTCATATAATGGCTGCATGCATTACATGCAAAATCAAGTCCCAATGGAAATCACTTGGTGCCATGCAAGACCTGCTCCACAGGATTAATCAGTCCCCTTTGCTTCTAAAATCACGTATTCCCCACCTTTTGTGTTTCCCTGAAAGCTACTTGCAGAGGACACAGCGTCCTTCCATTCTTCCCTGCCCCCTGCCTCATTTTACAACAGGGAACAGACACTGATGGAACTTGGAGATGATTGTCCTTCAAAGGCCCGTGTGACAGAGGCTTGGTCCCAAGCGTGGTACTTGTTGGAACATGGGAACATTTAACGACAGGCGTGATGGAAACGTGAAACAGGCATGATGTATAGAACCGTGAAACTGAAGCCTCTTCCATTTCTCTCATTTACCAGCCATGAGATGAGCAGACAAGCCCCACCACATGCTTGCCCACGGGTGTGCTGCCACAGGCCCAGAGAAGCAGGCCCCGTCATAGACCAAAACTCTGAAACTGATCCAAACTGAACCTTTTCTCTTTTCAAGCTCATTGCCTTGGGTAATTTATCACAGTGATGGAAATCTGTCACAGTGACCTTTCTAAGCAACGAGTTAGCAGAGGAAATGGTACCCTTGAAGCTGATCCCAAGCTGGCATGCTCCCTCTCTCCCTGACCTACAGTTAGGACCGTTCCCACAGAAGCAGCCTGTAAGGCATGAGCGATCTGTCTGAGGGATTATTCAGACTCTGGTGGGGCACAGATTGTGATCTCTCCTTGATTCATCAGTCAGGAAGCTTCCGTGGGATCTATTTGTTTTGTCTTGTGGCTCCTAACACTGAGCTGGCTCTGAACTTGAGCAGAGCAGTTGGTTCCATGCTGACCTCTACGAGTCTCACCCTCATTCCCTCTGTTGCCTGGAGACAGAAATGCCTGAGTCCTTAGGGATGCTGAAGAAAGAAAGCAAGCAAGGCATGAAATGAAGAAGTACCTCTCACCTTTGATAGTTTAGAGGGGGCGGGGAGTCATGCTTTACTTCAAAAGAATCTAAACATGTTTTAAAAGGCTCAACATCATAATAACCTTTGTGCACACATAAATCCTAAATAGATTCAGCCATCGACACTTTTCATTCTTCCTCTCTAAGGATGGAAAATCTGGCAAAAAGCATTGGGGAGACTTTTTAAGTGGTTCTAAAGGTTGAAGATTCCAGAAACACCCATACCATAAACACTAACATTCACAGACAGCTTGGAAATTTCTATCCTGTACTTAGATTGTACACACAAACAAGAGAGAAACAAAGGGAGAGAGAGAAAAAAACCTAGACATACACACATGTACAGACACACACACACATGAGACACACACAAATGCATACACACACATGAGACACACACATGCACACACACATACACAGCCTTCACACCTTGCAGAGTGCACAACTAGACAAGCTATAGTTCCCTTAATCCCACTCCTTCCCTGCCTCACCCCCTAGTGCCCCCCCCCCCTGCTGTGGCTTCACCTCTGGATCAGTCACTGCTGAGGTTAGTGCCTTTGTGGTCCAGACACTCTACACACTGCCTCACTGGGAGAATAAATCTTCAGTGCATGAGTCTTTGGGGGGACTCCAAGCCCAGAATGTCTAATGAGCTGCTGCCAGGAAAGGCTCAGAGGATCAGATGGGCTATTCACTCCCATTCAAGGTCAGAATCCACTTTGTCCAGGATGCATTCCTTTCAGATGGTATACCTAAATGTTGGCTTTCTTATTAATGCATCCAAAAAGTATTTTTCAATTGTTGTAGCCAGCCCAATCACCTTCTTCTAACACTCCTAATAATTGATAAACAAGTCTTTCCATAATTTCACATTATCAATTTTAGTGTAAGATTATGTTAAGTGATACAAATGAAATATAAACAATTTTCGCAGGGCGATGGTGGCGCACGCCTTTAATCCCAGCACTCAGAAGGCAGA
>NC_022011.1:36779968-36807463 GCF_000317375.1 Microtus ochrogaster | reverse complement strand
CTGTGAGTTCGAGACCAGCCTAGTCTACAGAGCTAGTTCCAGGACAGGCTCCAAAGCCACAGAGAAACCCTGTCTCAAAAAAACCAAAAAAAAAAAAAAAAGAAAAGAAAAAGAAAGAAAGAAAGAGAAAGAAAAAGAAAGCTATTAGAAATATAAACAATTTTTATCTGATTTCCCTTGATTCATTCTGATTCTTTGTTTTATAATTTCTCCAAGATGGCAAGGGCAGATCTATCAACAGCTGTCTGAGTGAAAGAGGTTCCTATTTCCTAGTAAGTTCTGGCAGTTTGATAACTAATATTGAATCCTGCCATCTGTCCTATCAGTTTGGCTAAGACGGCCTGGGTTAGCACTAGACACCAAATGCCCTCACACTGACTTGTCCAACTTAATTTTGTGTTGTAAGAAGTGCAAGTGTTAAGACAAATCCCTCCGTGCTTTCATACTTCTTAGTTGGAAGGAGACTGGGGAGAGAAGGCTAACTGCAGAATGTGTACAGTCTCATCCTAAAATATTCACCCTTTTGGTCTAATTATAGCCCCAAAGGAGAGCGGATTATGCATAGCCAGTGGGAACTCGGGACATGAAAGTCACCCACATGGAGAGAAACAGGCAAATCTGACTCTTCGCTAGTTTCATCCCTGAGCAGAAACATGCACCTAGCAAGCTCCATGTACCTAGTGAAGGCTTGAAGATTTTGCCATAAGCAAAACACATTTTTATCACATCCTCAGTAATTCCCCATGATAGAAAGATTTTCTCATCCTGATTCGAAGTTTTTATCTCATAAAAATACTAAAACTGTGTCAAGAGGTAAGATACCTAACTCTGAATGTGGGTAGGGAGGAAACTGCTGGAACCAGCGGGGGTTCCAATACTCTTCCACGAATTATCAGGAAATAGGAAGGCAGGATATATGGAAACACCCAGCCTGACCTGGGTGCTCTCTGCTTAGCCTTGGGATTTTTCATAATTGAATGAAAAGCACCATCTGCATGGAGGAACCCAAACAACAAGCTTCCCTCTGGGCTCCCAAAAGTCATGATGTCCATGGCAACCACTTCACTTATTGAGCCATCTCCTCACTCCTAACACATGAATCTTAAAGGATTAAATAAATGAAAGACTGAACTCCACCTTCTCTGAATATTTGCCCTTGAGTGGCTGCTCTCAGAAAATGACTCTAGTTGATTTATCTAAGTAAGTTCCGAACTATAGGTAATACCACTGATTGATGGCTTCGATGGATACCATTGACAGTAAGACAGGAAATCAGTGTACTGTGGCATAATGATTGTGTACACTGTGAAGGTTTGTCACTTGTATTGCTTTAATAAAATGCTGATTAGCCAGTAGCCAGGCAGAAAGTATAGGTGGGGCAACCAGACAAGGGACAGATTCTGGGAAGATGAAGAGGGGGGATGCAGTCACAAGCCAGATACAAAAGAGGCAAGATGAGAACGCCTCACTGAGAAAAGGTACCAAGCCATGTGGCTAAAGATATACAAGAATTATGGATTAATTTAAGTTGTGAGAGTTAGTTAATAATAATCCTGAGCTAATAGGCCAAACAGTGTTGTAATTAATATTTCTATGTGATTATTCAGGTTTTGGCAGCCAGGAAATGAAAATGCAGTCTCTGTTTATAAATGGTGCCCAAACATTTGGTAAGCATTTCCACATAAAGCCTGAGAAAGCTGAAAGTATTCTAGGCAGACAAGAACAGGGTCAAACACAGGTTTTGGTAATTGTATCTTCTCCGGTAGGCTCTGTATGCTAGAAGCAAGCAAAGGTGTGGATCCTTTAAGAGAGGCTTCCTGACTCAGCTTTAGACCACACACACACACAAAAAAAAAAAAAATAACAATTTGCAGCTCTTTTAAGAGGCCCTGACACAAAACACTTAAATGGTGTTTATGAGCAGCCAGTGATATGCTTCTTGGTGGTGGCAGGACCTTGAAACTCCACAGAGTTGTGGCAATAAACAGGGCTCCCACCAGTATCGCTGCCATGAAACTAGATTCTCAGAAAGCTAAGGAATGGGGTGGAGCCAGCTACTAAAGTCACAGTTTTAATCCTAGCCATACTGCTTAGCAGATTTAAAACTCATGTACTTAGAAAAAAGATATAGATATAGAGTAAAGACAGATTCCAATTTAAAAACAAAATCTTCTTAATGGCTTATAGTGTGTTTAAAAATATACTTAGTCTTGGAAGAGAAAAGAAAAAGGCAGAGAAAGTCCATAAAAGAATAATAAAGTAGCTAGGTGTGGTCGTGCTTTTAATCCCATCACTTGGAAGGCAGACCTCTGTGAGTTCAAGGCCACCCTGGTCTACAGGGTGAGTTCCAGGACAACCAAAGATACCTGGAGGAACCCCATCTCAAAAAACCAAAAACTAAAAAAATAAAAATAAAGGAAATAGAGTAATAAAAAAGCCATGCAAAGATGGAAAATACACAAAGAGTCTGGTTACTGTATGTTATTGTGTTGCTTCTGAATCGTTTGACTGATGAGGAAGTAGTAACCATTGCTAAAAGACATTTGATTATAAACGTTGCTGGAGTAATCCAAACTATATCTTTTGAAAATTCCTTGACTTCAAAGCATAAGTCAAAAGATATGTTACTTTGAAGAAGAAAGTCTAGGAATCCAACTAGGTTCTTACTCCCATAGGGAGATAACAATGGATTCTACCCAGGGAGTGGTTTGCCTACAGAATATTTTGGTCTAGGGTATGAGTGTTACTTATCTTATTTTGACAACAGACTGCTTAACCAAGAATGTAGCCCGCAACCCTTCAGCTGGTCTGTTCATTTCCTTGCATCAGCTAATGCAGTTTTGATCTTACGCCTACCTTTTGGGGTCAGGGTATTCAAAACAAATGGAAATTAAACACAGGTGATTTCAGTATTTACTGGAACTCCCTCCTGGTACTATCCTATGTTTCTGTTTTATTATTTTCACTCACATCTTCATTCTCTTTACTTATTTTTTTAGTCCCCATTCCTCTACCTTGGTAAGCGGTATCCTTGTCAGTGCTGGATTCCAACAGTTTTCAGAGTCAGAAGAGCTCAGTGAAAACCGTAGGCTCACGTTTATTCCACTTAGACCCAGGAAAGGTCAGTTGACAGCATAGTTTACTGGAGATTCAATGTGTTATAGCCCTGCTCTCATGATTCTTATGTATAAAGTCAGCAGCCTTCAAAATAACAGTAGAACTATACACTCCTGTTAGACACTTTTCGTGGCCCTGAAGCACAGAGAGCTGAAGAACCTGCAGCCGGCTGCTGAACTGAGAGCAGCAGCTGTGAGGTTTGAACTGAATCTAACAACAGAGCCCCTCTTGTGTATTAAATTTTTAATATTTAGTCACAGCCTCTGCTACTGGCTTCTTACTATTTTTAATGTGAGTGCCTTTGGGTGCCCATGCATGTAGAACCCGGAGGCCAGCCATGGGTATCGCTCTCAGGATGCCTTCCACTTCCTTAGAGACATGGTCTCTCATTGACCTAGGCTGACTCACCAGCAGTCTCCAGGAATCTTCCTGCACATGTCTCTCCAGAGCTGTGAGTACATGCTATAAGCATACACCACTACATTCAACCCTTATTTGTGGGATCTGGAGAATCTAACTCAGGTCCTCATATATGATCAGCAAAGGCTTTACTGAATGAGCCATCTCTCTCAGCCCAAGGTCTCCAGAATTAATATTCCCACCCTACTACCTCTTAATTAAAGTTTGTTTGCTCTCAATCTCTCCCAATGGAATATGAGAATAATTTCTAAAACTCAAATAAACAACAACAACAAATGATCATGTATATTCCAGGTGCCATTCTTGTTATTGGTGATGCAACATGCAGAAACCCCTAACCAAATCTACATTTTCCAATATAGAAGAGCATCATTGTCAGGAAGGGAGGATAGATGGATAAAAGAAGGGAGAGGTAAAACGGATGGATAGGAAGCTCCTGTGGATTCCAGAAAGTCCCAGGGGGCATATCTAGAAAAACAATTGATCACAAGCAGACCCTGCAACAGGTGATAACATGGAGAATGCGCAATTTAAACCACTCAGGTATGGGGAAGCAACACAGGTACATCCCCATCATTGCTCACGTGGGAGTGCTGGAAGACAAGAGGATCACGTTGCTGCAGGCCACGAAAGACTAACAGGACCAAACTTACTACCCTGCCTTCATCAATTAGAAAATTTAACAAAAATGTATGGGAAACAAGTTTTCAAATGTCACCTAGCATAACACTCACAGAACAGGAAGAGATCACTGAGAGGGAGCAATAGTTCACTGCCTAGAGAGCCGCCAGCTGTCAGGGAGAGAGGGAGCCACCATACAGAAGAGCAACCTCACTAATTGGAGAAAATAGTGCTCAGGATTTGGAAGGGAGAGCAAGCAGAAAGCACAGGACAGCGTAACAAAGAAGGAACTACCTAGCATGAATGTGCAGGAGATCTGAAGGACTAAATCCCTTGGAGCTTTGGCCCGACCCTGCAAGTGGGGAAATGAAAGCTCAGGGAAATAACTACCTCAGTATAAGGCAGCAAAATACCTGTAGCATACACGGCCAGGAAGTTGACAGTGTGTGTCACTCAAAGTAGGGCATTATTAAATTCTTAGGACATTGTGAAAGAGGTAAAGTTGCTCTATGCCCACATTTATGAGATGAAATGTATAATTCATGAGGGGATTCATTTGGTTCCCAGTAGTAAAGCCATGTTGTAGAACAAAATTCCCAAAATATATGAAGAAAAATCATCAATTACTCAACAACATCCAGCCCTAAACTGTCACCTATACAAAGGTGTAGTAAGAGGCCACTTGTTTGTTCCTGGCTGCACGGAACTGAAATAATCGCACAGAAATCTGTGTTAATTGTAGTACTGTTTGGCCAATAACTCTAGTGTATTTCTAGCAAGCTCTTACATCTTAAATTAACCCATACCTATTATTTTATTTTTTTTTTTTTTACCACAAGTCTCATGGCCCACCAGCAAGGTTACTACTAGCGACTCACATCTTTCCCCTCTGGTGGCTATCGGGCATTCCACTAACTCTGCTTTTTTTCTCCCATCATTCAGTTTAGATTTCCTGCTTAGCTCTACTCTGCCCTATCACAGGCCAAAGCTGCTTCTTTATTCAATAACCAATAAAAAAAAAAACATATACAGAAGGATTTCCCACATCACAAAAGAGTAGAAAATAATCCACAAAAGACCAACAAAGACAGAAAGACCCAGAAATGATACTTATGGTAGTGTTGGCAGGCAAAAGTGTTAGCACAGCTTTGAGAAAATACACTCTGTGGGGATCCTAAATTGGTGCAGATGCTGTGGCTATCAGTGTTCAGGTTTCTAAAGAAGCTTAAAACAGTATGTGTACAAGCTAAAGAGATGGCTTAGCAGTTAAGAGCGCTTGCTGTGCTTGCAGAAGACCCAGGTTCAATTTCCAGCCCTCACATGGTTGAAGTACACAACTTTCCATAACTCCAGTTTCAGAGAATTCAGCAACCTCTACTGACCTCTGTGAGCATCAGGCATTCACCGCCACAAATTCAGACATGAAAGCAAATCACTCACACATTATTAGATAGATAGATAGATAGATAGATAGATAGATAGATAGATAGATAGGATCTTTAAGAACCTTAGAAATACTGTATAGGAGCCTACAGAGATGGGTCCTCAGTTAGCATTTCAGTTCTTGCAAAGGACCTTGAATTCTGTCCCAGCACCCATATCAGGTGGTTTTCAATGGCTTGTAACTACAGTTTCAGGGACTCCAACACCTTCTTCTGTCTACCACAGGTCTGTGCAAGCACACACACACACACACACACACACACACACACACAAATAAATAAATATAGAATTATATGTCTTTAATGTAGAAATTTTAAATGATATATTTTAAATGAAAGAATTTGGAGTAAGCAACCACTTTGTATTGAATTTAAGGCCTCCTCCATTAGACAGAACTCATGCCTATCATTGCTAAAGTATCCAAGACCCTGAGACTATATAGATCATAAGCCTGAGGGGAAAAAAAACCTACTCCTATCATTCTGTTCAAGAAATAGAGCAATAAAATGACTTCTAGTGACACACTGCCATATCCAAAGATTAATGCAATGCAGCTCTCATCATAAAAGGTTCTTCTTGCAGTAGATGAGATTTAACACAAAAACCCTCAGCTGGATAACTTGCAGAGAGTGAAAGACTTTGGAGCATGCATCTTTAAATGCAATGTGTCCATGAAACACCTCCCCTCATGACTCAGGCATTTATACAGAACAGGAGTTAGGAAGACTGTAAGAGCCATAGGTAGTGGATGACTCCAAGGAAGCAGAATAGTATTTCAGACAAAACAGAGGTAGTACACATAGGAAATCACAAAGACTGTAAACAGTCAGCATGCACAGGACCTGCACAAGTTCAAACCGGACAAATTCCCTGCATGCAGAAGTGAGCATAAGGTCTCACTCCTAACCAAGAAGCTATTTGCAATTAATATTGGCTAGAATAGGGAAGAACAGTTTTCTTCAATGGAGTACACTCCAGGCTCAGGAGCAGTTGATCAACTCAAAATGAACTCCATGGTGTGGTGTGGTGTGGTGTGGTGTGGTGTGGTGTGGTGTGGTGTGGTGTGGTGTGGTGTGTGTGTGTGTTTCATTTTGGTATTTTTTCTCTTTTTGTTTTTATTTTTGTTTATTGCTTGTTTTATTTGGGGTTTTATTTTTGAAAAATAGAGAAATAAAGAATATGAAGTTGGATGGGTAGAGAGGTAGTAAGGATCTAGGAGAACTTGTTTGAAGGGAAAGAATATGATCAAAACATATTGTCTGAAAAAAATTAAAGTCATTAAATAGAGGGTGGGGTCAGGATGCTAGAACTTAATAAATTAGGCAAAATAAACATACAGAAAAAAAAGAAAAGACATGGGACACAACTAATAAAATTACCAAGCTTGTCTCAATTTGGGAACTTAGCATAATCAAGATCTTGGATTCTACAATACTACAAAATGGATGAATGAAAGAATGAATGAATGAATTCAAAAGAAAAAAGAAAAAAAAGAAGAAATCGGTGTAAAGGAATTGTTTGGTTTGTTAATATCAATGTGTATATTTGTCAGCTCTAGCAGATAAGCCAAGGACATACACAGGGAGATGGGAATAGACAAAGCAGTTACTTCTGGGAAAACAAAACGAGGAGTTAGATGGTGACTTTAAAAATATTCTGAGGGTCGTTGGATGCATGTTTGCTCCCAATGGTACTTACGTGCAATGTACTCTTCTGAATGTGAGACTGTCTTTTCTGTGTATGTGGGACCTTGTTGACTCACTCCTGATCTTTATATGAGCCGAATCCACAGATGTAGACAGAGATAGGATGCTGGAGAGAAGTGAGAAAGAAAAAGACTCCAGGAGGAACAGAAAGAAAATTCAGGAGAAAGTGAAGTCAAGCAAGCATGATGTCCACACCTCTGATCTTGGCACTTTGGAGGCAAGCAGCATGATCAGTGTGCATGTGTATGTATGTAAGTGTGTGCATGTGTGCAAGTGTGTATGCTTATGTATGAGTGTGTATGTGTGTGAGAATATTTATGTATATGTGCTCATGTGTATGTGTGAGTGTGCATGCATATTTGTGTGTGTGTGTGTGTGTGTGTGTGTGTGTGTGTGTGTGTGTGTGTGTGTGAAGTAGCTCAGCATGTAAAGGCACTTGCTTGGCATCTAAGCTTGATGAGTTGAGTGTAGCCCCTGGAAGGAACCCAGAAGTTAGGAGAGAACTGACTTCTGGTTTCTGTGGCTCAAAAACTCCCCAAAATTAATTAATTAAATAAGTGCAAAAAGTTTTAATGTAAGAAAAATTAATAAAAGGAGTGATTCATTTGCAAAATGATCACATGGCCTCTGTGGAGAGCTTTTCTTCTATTCTTGTTTGGGGCCAGAGACCTACTGAGGGGTGTACCTGTGGCAAATTTCCAGTCCAGTAAGAGCAGAGACTTTCTCTCTTAGCAGTGGGATTTATCAGGGCAGAATCTTTTGCCTGTAATCGCAAAACTTGCAGCATAGGCAGCAGCAGTGTAATGAGCCTGTTTGTAAATGGAGGCATTTTCACCTGCTGAGGCAGTTCTCATTGTGAGGGTTCTCACTGTGCTACGTGTGGTAGAGAAGCCAGTGTGCAGAAAACAAGATAAATTGGGAGGCCTGCATTTACAGGGTATGAGGCTCTGTCAGATCACGTCATCACAGTCAGTCATGTGTTCATATGTTTGTAAATTCTACGGCACTTGTGGGTACAAGCCGTGGGGATGGAAGAGAATGGGAGCTCTTAGCTTTGATGGCTGTTAGAGGTTCAGCGTGTCATCATGACTATCCTCAGTGACTATCTGCTTAGGTGACACAGACACAAACAGGAAATCACTCTCCTCGCCCCACCCCTGCCCTTACAAGTTATCCTCACACCCTGTCTGCAAGAGTGTCAGGAGGATCCTACTCAGGAAACAAAGACCAGCATCTGCACCTCCAGCTCAGGATCAGCCTGTGACCAGGATGGGAAAAAAAGATGTGTCAAAAAGATGCGCGTGCTCCCCCCTTTTGGCATCAACCATTGAGAAAACAGCCCCCAGAAAATTGCTGTTGTTTCCCTCAAGACCCAAGCTGGGAGAAGAAAAGGCTAAAGCCTGGTGGCAGCCAGAGATGGAAGCTTTGTCTGCGGGAAGAGATTTCACTCATTTCTGACGACCTGTCAGACCACCTTGCTGAATGACTGTAGCCCAGATAATGATAGGCCAGACCATATCTTTTTTCTTCCTGACTCTTTAAGCCTAAGCATGTCTGGACCTGGAAGATGGACTTGGGTGTCAGGGTCACTGGACCTCTTTATTCCTCTTCACAAAGTAGTCACGTTGTATAAATCTTCCTCTGCTCTCACCATCAGTTGTCTCTTTAATTGGTCTATTGCAGATGAGTGGCTGGCAGGACCAGCAGGGTTGAGCCTCTGACCTTAGCAGCCACAGTAACAAACAGAACTGTTAGGTCAGCAGAGATAAGACAAAACTACCAGTCAGATTTGCTTTCTTCCTGGAAAGTGCCTGGAGTGTAGGCTTGCCTGTCACGCCCAAGTGTTGAGAGACCAAGAAAAGGATGGGTCAAGTGTTCCTGGGAAAGAAGACAGGACAGGTCATGGGGGGACAAGACCCCATGAATGTCATGCACTGAAATACAGAGCGAATGCATCGTGCAGCTCTGCACTCTGAGAGCAGCTTAGGGAGCGAAGGAGGACTGCTCTCCAACCCCTTGTGCTTCATGCATGCTCCTGGCTTAACCTTTGAACCACTGTGCAGCTCCACATGTACTCGGATCAACAGGCAAGGAAACTGAGAGACCAGTTTGTTGGTTGGCTAAGAATGTCCAGAGCAGAACCCAGCATCATGGCAGGACCTGGGCTCACGTTCATTTCACTGTGTCTCTACAACTGGAGTAATCTTGCAGGATAAATGAACAACCAGTTTATCACCCCATTGTCCTAATGACCAGAAATCCAAGTTTAGGGTGCTCATAGTGCCATACATTGATGTGGGAGTCTCCTCTGTGTGCTGTGATTATCACTAACGAACAAAGAAACTGCTTTGGACCTATAGCGAGGCAGAACTTATGTAGGCAGGGAAAGCTGGGCTGAATGCTGGGGAAAAGAATGGCAGAGTCAGAGAGAAGACATGGAGCCGCCACCAGAGACAGATGTACTGAAACTTTGCTGGTAGGCCACGACCTTGTGGTGATGCACAAATTAATGGAGATGGGTTAAATTAAGATGTAAGAGTTAGCCAATAAGAAGGTAGAGCTAATGGGCCAAGCAGAGATTTAAATAATAAGTTTCTGTGTCATTATTTCGGGGCTAAACTAGCAGGGCAGCCAGAAAGAACAAGCGGCTCTCTCCTCCCAACAACACATCAATTAAAAGTTCTCGAGATAGCCTATGCCTTGCCTAGAAGACTTCACCTTCTTTGGGCTGTCCTCACCCCTTACGAGGACAGAGCTCATTGAATGTAACCCAGCCACCCATCTGATTCAGTATGACTGAGTTTGTCACATTAACTTTCCTGGGAAGAAGTGACTAAATGTCTTCTCACTCCAGACAGACACCAGGGATAGATCAGAGTATATAATTCGACCCATGTCCCCAACTTTGTGAATCAATGTGTTTGTTGAGGAGTGTGAGAGAACCCAGACACATTTGTCACAAATTCCTTCCCTGTCATGGTTTGTGACCTCATGGAGCTGTAATATAGAATCTACCTTTAGTTGATCTTCCCTTTCCTGTATACTCTAGCATATCTCAAGATTCCTTACAGATGGGAAAAGTTGAATCCCAAATGAGTTATCCAGGAACTCTTTTATTGCTCCTCCTACTGGGGATATTAAGAGTTCATTACTATTACCATAGACTTAGCTATCACTGTGGTGTTCCGCTCATTCAGTTGCCATGGGTCCCAGGCCATGGTATTCTCTACTCCAGTTTGGGAACAGAAGAATCAATGCCTCAAGGACACAGGCATCCTACAACAACATCTTAACTAGTCATATCTACAAAGACTTTTCCAAGCTAGGACACATTCTGTGGCTCTCGGAAAATCTCACTGGAATGACAGTCACAGGAATAGGGCATGCGTACCAGCACTTACTGTGCTCTGAATATCAGATGACCTTGTCTGGAACATAAGCATGGAGTCCTGAGTCTACAGCATCTCTTGTGAAAGGAATTGAGAGTCAGAGAGGGGAGACAGAGTAGACAGAGACACACGTTCCAATTGAAATTGATGCCAAAGGTAATTGAGACACATTCTGAGTCACTTGTCTCTCAGGACCATACTTGGAAGCAACGTAGCAAGGATCACTGTTGCTTCTATTTTCAGAAAAACATGGAAGGCATGAATAACTCCATGTTTAAAAAAAAAAAAGCATATTCTGCTCACTTCCACTGGGAAAATCAGTGGGTATTTGGCAAGAAGAAGTATGAGGTCAAAGGCAAGGACAGGAAGGGCCGAAAGAGAATTCAAGTCTGAAATATAAAGTGCTTTGATGAGTGATAAGGGGAGATTTCTAGCAATTAGGTGTTGATGGGACAAGAGTTTAAATGCAGTAAATAAAATCTCACAAGGTGGCAAAGAACACAGAAGGCCAGAACCCATATATCTGCAGAGCATCTCACAGAAGGCCAGCAGGGGAGCTTCCATGCCCTGCAGGACCACAACCTCCCTGAGACTGGGGTGCTTGTCTGAAATGTAGGAGGCCCAAGGGTCCATGCTCAGTGCTGTGTGAAGCATTGGCGATAGATTACAGGGGTCGATATAAGTCCATAATCTGAACACTTGGGAGGTGGAGCTGTGCAGATCACGAATTAAAGGCCATCCTTGATGGAAAGTTGAACTTGAGGTAAGCCTGGGCTTCCTAAAACCCCGTCTCAAAATAGAAAAAAGAGTATTTCCCATAGAGAAGTGGCATCTGGCTTACTTTTTTTAAATACTCAGACTTTGGCATTTGGGAGAGAATTGAAAAAAGCAGAGTGGCCTGCCTGCCTTCTCCTCACCTGCCCCTTGTCAGCACACCCTGCCGGAACCAATGGCTGCCCTCTGACACATGGTTCTCACTGCAAGTTCACAGTGAGTAAAATACTGACCCCAAGTGCTACACTTCCTGGGTAAGGGACTGTAGAATCAGGTGACCATTTCACTGCCCTCAAAAGTTTGTGCTCTGCCATTCATGTGCTAACCCAGTCCTGTCTATCTCTGACTTCCACAGCATGCCTTTCATAAAGTGAGTGCCATACTCTTGGAATCAGACTTTGGGGTTTTCAGACTGACTTTCCACTACTTTGTAATATGATTTTAAGTTCCCTCCCTGGATTTCTGTGGCAACTATCTTCAGGGTGATAAATAATATTTTTGTCTGGCTGTCTCAGTTTATTCATCCATGAAGGTCAGTTTTTATTTCTTCCAACTTGGGGCAATTATGGAAAAAGCTGTGGTAAGTATCCATGCACAAATTTTTATAGAGACAATAGTTTTTGGCTCATTTGAGTAAATACCGAGGACACTGCTGAATCATATTACAAGGAAGTTTGGGGAAGGGATATGGCTCAGTCAGTAGTACACTTGCCTCCCAGCATGAGGATCTAAGTTCAATACTCTAAATCCATATGTGTGTGCATGCGTGTGTGTGTGTGTTGCACACATGTGTGCATGTGTGTATGTATGGTTATATTTATATATATTGGCACGCACTTGTGATTCAGCACTGGGGCAGGCTGGGGCAGAACACTCTCTTATAAAAATATAATTATTCCCAAAGTAGCATTTTGGCATGTGCTTAATAGTAATGCAGTTCTATTATTCTATGCATGAAAGCTGCAAGAAACTGAATCAAATCCAGAAAATTTAGGTAGTGTTTATCAATTTTATTTATTTATTTATTATTTATTTTTGGTTTTTCGAGACAGGGTTTCTCTGTAGCTTTGGAGCCTGCCCTGGAACTAGCTCTAGTAGAACAGACTGGACTTGAACTCACAGAGATCCACCTGCCTCTGCCTCCCGAGTGCTGGGATTAAAGGCATGCACCACTACCACCCGGCCTCAATTTTATTTTTATTTTTTAAAAGGTGGCACTTGCAAAGCATTCTGGGAAACGTGTCAAGAGTTTGATCTTGTTGAGACATGAACGGTACCTCTTAATGTCACAGCTCAGTCCCCCAGAACACAGGAGCTTCCTCAGAAAACCCCAGCACTTTGTCCATTGTCAACACTTACCAGCATGTGCTGAAATAATCAACTGCTCTGAGAGGGCCTTTCAGAAACCTGCTGGGGGAGAGATGTGCACTCACAAACCCTGTGCCTCACCGTCATCCTCAAGGTTCACACATCACGGAGAATTACTGGCGTTTTGTCTATCCTCGCTCAGGGCCAAGCAGTGTCTTCTTTAAAGGGGCTCCAGGGATAAAACCCGACTCGCTGAACATAGCGGACAATGAGGACTACTGAGAACTCAAGAACAATGGCAGTGGGTTTTTGATCCTACTGCACATACTGGCTTTGTGGGAGCCTAGGCAGTTTGGATGCTCACCTTACTAGACCTGGATGGAGGTGGGTGGTCCTTGGACTTCCCACTGGGCAGGGAACCCTGATAGCTCTATGGGCTGACAAGGGAGGGGAACTTGATTGGGGGAGGGGGAGGGAAATGGGAAAAGGTGGCGGGGAAGAGACAGAAATCTTTAATAAATAAATAAACAAAAAAAGGGGGGGCTCCAGGGAAACCTTCAGAGGCAGTAAGATTTCTCCACTCCATGGAATGTAAGATTTTTTCAAGGTTCTTCTCCCTGGTAGTATTGGTTACTGAGCTCTTTCTAATATAAAAATGTACATGTTCTAATTTTTCCTAACAGATAATGGACTATGGTAATGCTGCATGAGGAATCCACAAACAAGGGCTTTAAAAATCAAAGCTCATCTAGATTCCCCCACCCACCCATCTTTCTTTATTTGCATATGTCTTTCGTATTTTTAATCAATTTTTAGGCTAGCATGCAAAATATTGCCTCTCACCACGGCATCTTACAAAGCACTCATATTTTTCATTGTATTTTATAATCACTGTTCCCTTCCCCACTGCGCTCCCTGGGCCCCCACCCTCTGCAGTTCAGCTGGTCCCTCTTCTTCCCCAGTTAGTCTCTGATTCTCTCTCTCTCTCTCTCTCTCTCTCTCTCTCTCTCTCTCTCTCTCTCTCTCTCTCTTTCTCTCTTTCGTGTGAGAGTGTGTGTGTGTGTGTGTGTGTGTGTGTGTGTGTGTGTGTGCTGGGACTCAAACCCAGGCCCTCATGCATGGAAGATATCAATTGCGCTATGTCCCCAACCCACTTCAGCATTCTTATTAAATATGTTCCACTTATTCCATTGTTCTACTTCCTATCTCCCTAAAGAACTCTTCCTCCACTTTCATTGTTTCCTTTCTAGTTTTCTGACATACAAGTATATATAAATACATATGTGCACATATAAATACATGTATATACACACTTATACATGTATATACATAAAAGCACATGTATATATACTTATAATTTAATTTTAGTTCTGCATATGAGAAAAAGTATAGTAACTTTTTGAGGTTGAATTGTTTTGCTGAACACAATAATCTCCATTTTGATACAAATATTACGACTTAATTTTTCAGTGACATACTGAAAAAAATGTTTTCTTGATGATTCTAGATCATGTCAAGTTAACAGTAAAGTTCAGTCACACTCTTAGTTATGTCACAACTAGATGTCTAAGTTGTAACATTGAATCCAACTTTTATAGTGGCCTATTAAAAAAGTAGCCCAAGAATGACTTTCCCTTCCTTGGGTAAGTGTGTATCCCCCATACTCCTTCCTGTTCCACCATGCTGCTTTCAAAGTTCTAAAATCAAAGTAGCACAAATACAAACACATGCCCTTACCATCCAGTCTTGTCCCCAGCCATTCCCTTGGGCCTCTCCCATTCTCTCAGAAGCCTCACTCCATCTCATACTCAGATGTTTCTGTGATAACCAATTCAGCATCCAGAAGAACAGGAGAGTGGGAGAGTCCTGGGCAACTTTACTTCTTAGAAAAACTAAGTGGGATTCTCACCAAGGCAGAACATAAAGTCCTTAGACAGCAAAGATCTTACAGGCCCAGAGTGAAGAGACTGATTTTATGATGTAGCAATTACAACGTGAGCACTCCAAACTACATCTCAGGAGTTACTACACGGAGCTAGCCCAATCAAATAATACCATTGAGCTCTAATTGTAGTTCATTTGGAAAAGGGCCGTGTATTTGTTCGACATAAATTTCCACATATGGGCAAATTGCTTCTGTAATAGGAGCCTGCCTCCTCTCTCTTCCAGCCTCCCGTGACCTTCTGTTGCAGGGATTCCCAATTAAACTGGGAAAGCGATGAAAATGAGCCAAAGGGTCAGAGGAAATGAGGGAGAGGTGAGACAGAAAAGGAAAAAGGAATGAAAGAACAAGCAGAACACATGGAAACTTTACCCAGAGGGAATCTTTTGCCAGATGTGGACTTTTCCTCCAAGCAGCGTTGTCGAACGAGAGTCCTTGCCACACTCATACCCAGAGGGATTTCTTTTGGAACTCGGAAACACTTTGCCAGTGAAAAGGTTCACAGCTTTGCTACAAACAGGAATGTGATATTTATGATAAACACTTGCTCTAGGTTGTTGGTGATCCCAGCAACGGAACATGGTACAGCTGGAGCTCTGAGGGGCTGTGATGGGCTGTGATACCCTTGAGACCTGCTTCTGGTCTGGACTGATCAACCAGTAGCAAAGGACCCTGGGTCTACCAGCCTTAGTTCAGATGTCTTTTTACATGCACTTCGTAAAAGCTTCCTGAAGGCAGGAACTACATTTCATTCACTTACATACTCTCTACAAGACCCATCAAACAGTACGGTAACTAATACTTCTAAATGGATAACTAACACATCAATGTTGCACAGAGTTTATCTCCAGCAAGGCAGTTCTTCTCCCTCCCCGCCCCCCCCCGCTCTGTGTGTGTTTGTGTGTATGTTTTATGTGTGATGTATGTATATGTGCACATGTGCATGTGTGTAGAGGGCAGAGGTCAGTGTCAGTAATGTTCTTCTACTGCTTTTCCACAATATTCTTAGAGACAGGGTCCCTCACTGAACCTGGAGCTTGTCTATGAGGCTAGACTGACAGGCCAGTGAGTGTCAAAGATCATCTTGTCTTTTCCTTCCAGTGCTGGAATTAGGAGCACAGTATTGTCCTTGGCTTTTTGGTAAGTGGTGGTGAGTTCTTAGCCACAAAGCTAGGTACTTCTTGATTAACACATTGTCATGCTGTGCTGATATAAAATTGTATTAAATAGTGACTATGGCCTCCCTGCCCCAAGCCTGAATAATAAGATGATTTGGGGAGAACATGAACTGGAGAGATATTAATTTAAGGTGATTGCTAACCTCAGCACCGGCTTTTCGACATTGTGTCCTTCCTAACCATACAGCAAGAAGATGAGATCTCCTCTGGGCATTTAATCTTGGATTCATTGGCTTCTGACAATATTTATAAGTTAAGGAACTAAGGAACTTCTGCCCCAGCTATGGGCTCATGCACAGCTGCCAGGAAGTCTCCTTTGCATCTTATTTTGGTATACCCCTTTGATAAAGTTCAGAGAATAGCCATACGCATCTGAAAGCATTTGGCCTTTTCTATATTGTTCACGAAGGCCATGTCGGAAATACCCTCAACGGGCTCCAGTTTTGCTTTAAGATAGCACATTTGCCTCAAAATCTAGTAGCTTTTGTTTGTTTCTACTCCTTTGCAGGTTTGAATACCTGGGAGAGTATCATTTTAGTTTCATGTTGCAAACCTGGCAGCCTCTGATTGAAGACTTGAAAGAGGCAGATCCGGGCAGCAGCATATGGAGCTAGCTGGGGCCTATCTCCTGGGGCTTCCCGTGATGTTCACTCGGGGTTCCAAGAAGGTTTAGGACACTGCTGGAGGCAGATTAGCACAATGATGTCTAAGAATTGAAACAACTGCCAGCGTGGCTGTGTTTCCCCATGTCTTTAAAGGCATGACATTTATTCTCTTTTAAAGGCCCGTCTACAAGCTATGGAAAGAGGTGATTCTTCTTTTCTTGCTTTAACTATGTCAAGCAATACATATATATATATGTATATATACATGTGTATATATATACATATATGTATGTATATCTTTGATAGTGCACAAGGAGAATCTTTTCCCTTTCCTTTGCAAAACAGGATGAAGATAAAACGAAGTAAGATTCCTGCCATTTCATGTTTCTATCCAGACACAGGCAGTGCTGCTCACATAAAGACTCCTAGGGCCCAGGGAAGCAGAGCGAGCAACCTTGAGTCTCGCTGAGAGATGTCCCACAGCAAGCCACACACCTCAAGGCCAGAGTCTCACAAACAGCATGCACTTGGGGGACAGAACCTCAGAGATAACCATTGATCCCTGCTCTATTGGATACACTCTTCTGGAACATAAACTGAGGCTTGGGAAGGTTTGTGGAGATCTACTCTCTGAGGTGAGAAACACAAGCAGGAATTCCCTGGGTTTCCCAGCTTCCATGTCAGCAAGGCAAAGGGAGGAGGGGAAGAATGTCCTCTAATCCCAACACTTTGGAGATGGAGGTAGGAGGAGCAGAAGTTCAAGGTCATCTTCAATTACATAGTGAGTGCAGGCCCTGAGCTGTTTGAGACCCTACCTAAAAAATGCAGAATCAAACAAAATCAAGAAGGCCAACACCTGGACTATAGAGAAGGTTTAGCATTTGTTTCAGAAACCCTGAGCATCTCATCCCCAAGTAGTCCAGGAGCTTATATTACAAATATTTCAGTGGAAACCCAACTAGAGAAATCCCTCGGGGGATCAACTCATTTCCTAGGACACAAGCACCCCATCAACTCCAGCACACGTACTTACTGACACTAATTAGGCTCCTGTAGCCAAAACTCTATTGATGGGGAAATGCCCAATCTCTGTGCCAGAGAAGAGCAACCATGCCTACAATGCAAAGCGGTATAGTTTATTTAGATGATACAATAGGGCCTCTGAAAGAATATAGTGAGAAATTTAATGAACATACAGGTGATAAAGAATGACTTTTCTGGTGAGATGGAGGAGCTGTCTCAATCAGAAAAGTACTTGCCTTACAGTGTAAAGATTAGAGGTCGTTCCCAGAGCCTCCACAAAAGAGCCATGCAGAGCAGTACACTCTTGTAACCTCTGCACTGGAGAGGAAGAAACCCCAGTGCTTGCTGGTCAGCAAGGCCACCCTTGATGTTTTCAAAACTGATGAGAAACCCTATGTCAAACCTGTGATGGCTCCTAAGGGCAGCACCTGGTTGATCTCTGATCGCCACACTATGTAGATATATATGTACCTGAGCACACAAACAAATAAAAGAGGAGATAATAAACTTTTGAAATTTCTGATAAAAGAGGCATTGGCAATTCTGCCCATGGCTCAACTCCTCCCAAATTTTTCAATATTAGATCTCACGGCACATTAAAGTAGCTCCAGCCTGTTACTCTGACCCCATAAATCTAACCAATGACTACTACTTTAATAAGAGTCTTCTGCCAGAAGCTCTCAAGATCATGTCTGTGATGCCTTGAGTTAATTAACAATTTAGCTTGAGTGGACAGAAAACTGACTTGGGACATTTATCTTGGCAAGAAGCACCAAGTCCTTCAGCATGCTGTAGCTCATTCTCCAAAGGAGTATCCTCAAGGAAACTTAACACCAGGAATGATTTCAGACAAGCAGAAATCAAATTACACATTTTGTAGCTTGAAAACGCTTGATGGATTCTGATGGAGATCAGTCAAATATGTAGTGTGGGGTTACCCATAGAAGAGACATGAAAACTGAGCATTTCTCGGCTTAGTTGCTCAATGACCACTTTCTTACTTGCTAGTGAGAAAGTCATATCGAGCATTTTAAAAGAAAAAAGATCTAAGTGATTTTTCCATGGATTTTGTGTTATCTGTACCAAGTGTTTACTCTTGTGGTGGTTTCTGAAGACAGTGACAATCACAGCAAACTCCTGCTGTAGCCTGCAAAACAGCAGTGGCATGCCTCTCCTTCCCCACGTCTGCACAGTGCATGTGGCTGGTCCTCACTCTCATTTTGATTCCACCATTTGACAAGGATAGGCAATGCCAGCTGCAGCCACCAACCCTAGACATATAAACAACTCACAAGGCACAGAAGCTATCACAGTGACAGAAGTGCAAAACCAAGGATGTGTGGTTGTGGATCTTGGGGACTCGTTATGCAGTATTTGCAAGGCAATAGACAACTCTAGGCTAGCTGTGTAAGGGTGTGCACTCGGCATGCAGGGAGGCTAGGGTTAGACTTCAAGTATCCTTTTGAATCATTTGTCGCCTGTCTCCCACTTGGACAGGGTCTCTTACTAAGCCTGGGTTCATCAATTGGCTACTCTGGCTATCAACGAACAGCAGGGATATACATTTCTCCACTTTCCCCATGCTGGGGTTATAAATGAGTATCACAGCTATGTCTGGATTTTATATAGGGCCTGGTTACCCTTTTATATGGTTGCTTCATGCTTGGGCATCAGACACTTTACTGAGGGCGTTATATCCCTGTCTCTTGATCCAGCTTTCTTTTCCCCCTGCCTCTATACCTGTAAAGTGAAGCAATCCTGGGGGGCAGGGGGTAACCATTCATGTCTGGACTACAGAAACCTAGGACATCATGTCCTTTTTCTTGTACACCTTTCTGAATGGCTCCATCCCTTTTCCTGTGACAATCTCTTCTGGTGTCCCTTAGGCCACCCTCACCCCCACTCCCAGACTCTTTATCTAGAGGTCCCTCTGGTTATTTTCTCCTAATAAGGATGGAGATGCATTAGTCTCTGATTCAATATGAGAGAGATGTCTCAGTAACACACAGTCATCCTCAAAACAACCTAGATGCCCTTCAATGGAAGAATGGATGAAGAAAGTGTGGAATATATACACATTAGAGTACTACGCGGCGGTAAAAAACAATGACTTCTCAAATTTTGCATGCAAATGGATGGAAATAGAAAACACTATACTGAGTGAGGTAACCCAGACCCAAAAAGATGAACATGGGATGTGCTCACTCATAATTGGTTTCTAGCCATAAATAAGGATCACAAAGTCTACAATTGGTGAACCTAAAGAAGCTAAGTAAGAAGGTGACCCCAAGGAAAAACATATAGTTATCCCCTTGGCTAAGGGAAGTAGACAAAATTGCCGAGGAGAAAATTGGGATCTTGGGGGTGGGGAGGGATGGGGATAAGGGGAGATGGGGAGAGAAAAGGGAGAAGGGGTGAATGGGGGGAACTTGGGGGAAAAAAGGATGATCGGGATAAAGAAAGGTTGGATAGGGGAGCATGGAAGCACAATTCTTAGTTAAGGGAGCCACCTTAGGGTTGGCAAGAGACTTGAACCTAGAGTGGCTCCCAGGAGTCCAAGGCGATGTCTCGAGTTAGTTCCTTGGGCAGATGAGGATAGGGAACCTGAAATGACCCTATCCTATAGCAATACTGATAAATATCTTGCATATCACCATAGAACGTTCATCTGGTGATGGATGGAGATAGAGACAGAGACCCACACTGGAGCACTGGACTGAGCTCCCAAGGTCCCAATGAGAAGCAGAAGGAGGGAGAACATGAGCAAAGAAGTCAGGACCACGAGGGGTGCACCCACCCATTGAGACAGTGGAGCTGATCTATTGGGAGCTCACCAAGGCCAGCTGAACTGTGACAGAAAAAGCATGGGATAAAACCGGACTCTCTGAACATGGCCAACAATGAGGGCTGATGAGAAGCCAAGGACAATGGTACGGGGTTTTGATTCTACTTAATGTGCTGGCTTTGTGGGAGCCTAGCCAGTTTGGATGTTCACCTTCCTAGATATGGATGGAGGGGGGAGGACCTTGGACTTTCCAGAGGGCAGGGAACCCTGACTGCTCTTTGGACTGGAGAGGGAGGGGGAGAAGGGTGGGAGGAGGGGGAGAAGGGTGGGAGGAAGGGGAGGGAAATGGGAGGCTGGGAGGAGGCAGAAACTTGTTTTGTTTTTTTTTCCTTTTCTCAATGAAAAAAAAAAAAGAAAGAAAGAAAAAAGAAAAAAGAAACTGAAAAAACTCCAGGCCCTCACCTGTAATCCTCTGGGGTATAAATGGGAAGTCCCAACCTGTAACTTATCCCTGTGGTTATTATGTTTCTCTGTCATCCTGACTCTAAATGTCATGAAGAGGCTACGCTGGCAGTGTAAGTAAAAAGGCCAAGTAAGTGTGAAAAGTCGTGCATGGCCACATACAGCAATCCCCAGGGAAGCTGTTTGTGTCGACTCTCAGCCCCACATGCTGACTTAATTGCAGTGAAACAAGGCCCAAACATCTGTACATTAAGGGTTCCCCAGATGACGCTAACATGAAGCCAAGTTTGAGATCCGGTGATTTGGTGTAATGTCATATACATGCTGCCCCAGGGAGAAACATTGCTGGAAAGTTGAAGGTGTCATTAGAAGAAGCCAAACCATTCCTACGTGCACCCTTCCCCCAGGGCACACCTGTGTACAAATACAGTGAAGCCAATTTCCTTTTGAAAATGAGGACCAAATGGAGACTATGGGATTGCTCCTTATATCCAAAGTGATTCGCAGAATTTGTAGCATTGTCAGAAGAAAGAGGAAAGGAAAAAATAAGAGAGGGATGGGGGAGATAGGACACGGAGATCTATTGCAATGTGACCTATGGATGTGCCTTGGAGAAACCAGAAATCATGAGCCAAAACAAAGTCTTTGCTCAGAAAGTAGGTTTTAGCGGGCTGGGAAAATAGATCCATGGTAAAATATCTACATCCCTCACAAAGAGGAGGACCTGAGACTGGATCTTCAGTGCCACGTAAAAAGCCAGGTGTGGTAGTTTGTGTGCCTGAAACCCAGAGCTGGGAGACAGAGACACGTAGATCTCTCTGAATGGGGAAAGCCACAATATCTAAAACAGGAAGTCTCAGAATTATTGAGATACTTCATCTCAAAAAAAAAAAAATGGGATAGAGTGATTAAGGACAACCTCTTCACATTACATACCTGACCTCCATACATCCCTCCAGAACACACGTGTGTATATACATGTATACATTCCCACCCACAAAAAAGGAGAAAGAAAAACATGGCTTGTTGATATATTCATCTTCTACAACAACAAATCTACTCTTGCCACCAGCCTCTATGCTGAAGAAGGGGTTAGGAGCAACAGATAGGAAGGATTTAGATAAACCACCTAAGTCCGATGGAGTCAGTATGCAGAATGGCCTTCCAGGACAACATCTTTTCCTCATGGTCATTTTTTTTTTTTTTTTGAGATAGGGTTTCTCTGTGTAACAGCCCCGGCTAACCTGGAAATTGCTCTCTAGAACAAGCTGGCCTCGAACTCACAGAGATTCGCCTGTCTCTGCCTCCCAAGTACAGGGATTAAAGATGTGTGCTACCACTTCCAAGCTTCCTCATGGTCAGTTTTGTTTTCAATATTCTCCAGATTGGAACTGTCCCTTGAGAGGGAGAAGGGAGGATCCTGAAGATCATGAACTTACAAGCTTCTGCCAGGCTCTTCCCTCCAGGGTTACTTAACCCGCAGCAGTTACTGGGAAGGAGATCTCTGCATGGAGCTGTCTGCAACTTGTGCAGAGAACTTCAGGGATGTAGTTTTCATGAGTTGTTAGTTACTCACAATGGGATAGACATTCTAATGATGTATCTGCCTTTGAGTAACTCCTGCTCTATGAGTGACCCCTCACCATTCTCCCCTGTAAGTGATTGCTCACCCATGCTCTGACCATTAGCCCAATAAATACACAGGTTTGCCCCATTAGACATAGGTGAGGTTCTTTAGTTTGTTGCTGCCTCCTTATCTGGTGTAAATAGGAAAGGACACCTAGGGGAAAGTCACACATTTCTGCCACTCTGGCCTCATAAGGGTCTCAGGGTGGTAGAGAACGGATGTTGAATAGGCTATACCTGTCCATTGGATTCATGGTGGTCTCCTGTTTTTTTGAATACCAAACCTAATATTGTGTGTATTGATATGACCCAGTACCCTCAGCCCTTGCAACCTGACACTGTGAGTATAGTACACATCCCAGTCCTCAGCCTCAATTCTGTGCCCATCACACACTTCATGTACCCCAGTTTCCACTCATATGATGACCCCTTGGAAGCTCAACACCCTTCATGGTCATAGAGAGTCCTCTGAATTCTTTGTACATTGTGTGGATGCCAAGGGAAGCCAATAGTACCCGTGACTCCCACACTTGAGCTGCAAACTAGGTTGCTAGGTTCTATGCAAACCTGCAGCACTCCTAGGTTACCCTCCACCTTCTCAATGCCCCTCCTCAAACCTGGCACCCCAGAGCTCTTTCACCTGTGCAAGGATTTCTAAAGAGACTTCCCATTCCCAATTTACTGTCCCCATGGACCAGCACTGGGGCTTCTCGGAGCTTTCTTTCCCTTATTCCATCTCTCTATTTAATCCCTAGCTCAAGGCTCAACCTTCATGGTAAATACAGCACATGGAGAAAGGTTAGTTTAAACCTCATGGAATATGGAACATGAGTCATTAGATATCTTTTTTTCTTCCTGAGACAGGGTTTCTCGATAGCTTTAGAGCCTGTCCTGCATCGAACTGACAGAGATCTGCCTGCCTCTGCCTCCCGAGTGCTGGGATTAAAGACACGTGCCTCCAATGCCCAGCGTCATTAGACATCTTAAAATAATACTTCTACCTTCTGGGAAGGCCACGAGATGGTTCAGATAGTAAAGTTTATGAGCAATCTGTGAGCTTGGAGCTATGTGCTTGTGATCGTGAAACAGGGGCAACAGAGGCAGGACAATCCCTGGAGTTTGCTGGCCAGGCATTCAGTGAGAAACTGTCAAAATTAAGGCAGAAAGTCATAGAGGAAGACACCTCATTGTCAGCCTCTAGCTTCTACATGTACCCACATAATATACATATACACTAATGTGCTTGTACATATGCACACACACACCCAAGTCATCTAAATTTTCATAGGAAAAAATGTGTGCACCACAGATGGCATTGGCCAAATGCTGATTACAACTCATTCTGGCTAAATGATTGGTGAGGGCCGGTACAGGATGAAGGTGGGACCTTTTGTTCAGAGTACTGAAAAGTTAAGACAACAAAGGAACCGAAGAAAATGGTTCATACCTATAATTCCAGCATGTATGAGACTGAGGCAAGAGGATTGCCTCCGGTTCTTATTACCTAAGTTATCACTCCAGCCCAAAGACAGTCATTCACACACCATGCGTGCTCTTCAGAGGAAAGTCTCTGCAGAGACTTTCAAACACTAGGAAACCATCCCCCTCCCTTCCTCCCTCTCTTTACAGCAAGATTTTGGTCTCTGCTCATCTTTACTTATCATCTTAATTAATTATTGGGCTGTGAAAGCAAAAAAAAAAAATCTAGTATAAGAGCAAATAGCAACTTGGTTGCAAATGGAAATCTCTTTTTGGTTTGTTTTTTAAATAATGATTTACAGCAGCTTCTTGGGATCTCCCTGTTCTTGTTGTATTTAGGATTTCTATTGCTGTGAAGAGACAGCATTACCATGACACGGAAAACATTTAATTGGGTGACTTACAGTTCAGAGGTTCAGTTCACTATCATCACGGTGGCACATGGTGGCATGCAGACAGACAGTGCTGGGGAAGGAGCTGAGAAGTCTCCATCTTGATCTGCAGGCCACAGGAAGTAAATTGGGACACTGGGCATGGCTTGAGCATATATGAGACCACAAAGTTCACCCCACCAGTGCCACCAGTGACACACTTTCTCCAAGGTCATACCTATTGTAACAAAGTCACACCTCCTAGTGTTACTACTCCCTATGAGTTTGTGGAGGCCAACTAGATTCAAACTACCATAGTTTTCATCCTTCCTATACCCTGGGTATGGCCGTGCAGAGGACAGAACCCACAGTCATGCATTCCGGATAGTCTAAAACACTACTTCTATCCTTCCAGTCTGGCTTGTTTTTGTGACTAGGTTGTTACAGTGACTGTTCTGTCTTCCAAGGCTATGGATGGCTTGGCAGATCAACGCACTTGTTGCCAAGCCTGAAGAGACCCACATGGTGGAAGGAAAGAACTGAGTCCCACAAGCTGTCCTCGGGCTGTCACAAATGCACCATGGTATAAGGATGACATGACAAAAGAGTATCTCCCAATCAGAAGAAAAACTCAGGGGTGAGGCTGTAGCAGCATTCGCCTTCCACTCGAAGACCCCAGGTTCTAGTTTCACAACTGCAAAAGGAAGAGGTAGATGAGGAGGGGGGAGGAGTTACTCACTTTAATGACATGGAACACTAGTCTCTGATAGTTATATCAGAGGTAATTTGCAGAAAGTATGTGCCTGGGAGCATATGGCTGAAGTATGCTGAGAGGCCAATAGGAACTTTATCAGAGTGCAAGCCTCAAGAAGTCCAGATTTGCAATGGATAAAGCTGGGTGTGTTGGCAATCTCAACATGCATGAGGTAGTGGTAGACCGATCAGGGTTATGTCTTTAATTCACCTTGTTTAACATTTGTGTTTTACTCGGAATAAATATTGTGGCCTTAAAACACTAGTTATATGTATAAACAGTGAGAGACAGAAGAACTTGGGTTTGAACTGGAACAGAATGCAACCATTAATATTACGTTTTAAACAGAGCTGAGATTACAAATGTTTACAAAGTGTTTTTTAAGTGGGACTTCTTCAAAACAACTCAGGCAATTAACAAAGTAAGATCTGACTCGAAGTTTCATTCATCTTAAGGTTTTCTCATCTTATGGCTTTTCCCGCAGCAGCTACTTGCCAGTCTGCACATTTTCAAGCAGATACGGAGTCACAGGAGCAAACTCAGACAGCCCTCATTTTTCTCAGTTAGGGGTGAAGCAAATCACCCTGAGAATTGGGGTCAGCTGCTCCACTGGGGGACTTGAAGCATGCCCAAGCACCATCCAACATAAAGCAATTAAACCTGACCAGTGATGATGGCCATTTAATGAGCTTCCAGGTGGCAGAAGGGAGTTCACTCCACCTGTCTCAAATAGGTTGTGATGTGCTGCAAAGCTAACGTGATAAATAATTTAAGCGTTGGAATCCTGCAGCACAGACTGTTCTTGGTAACTGGGGAGCACCTGCCTGTTCTGTCACCAGGAGGACCCGTCTAGGAACCAGGCAGCCAGTTGGGTAGCTGAGGGACAGGGGCTGGTCTGGCAGCTATGCAAGAGAGTTAAAACACTGGCCAGGAGCTGAGAGTGTGAATGATAGCACTTAATGGCATTTAACGGGCACAATGGACAGACAGTCTGTCTGCAGTGTCAGGTGTAGGGATAGACTGGTCCCCAAACGGTGTTAATGTAAAGAAAGGGGATTGTACTATAATCACATGTGATACCATATCTCTGCTATTTAGCCAGCAAAGCTGGGAATGTCTGTAGATGGTAAATTAACCCAGTGGGATTGGGAGAATATTTCTGTGCAGATTTCTTTATTCATGAGAATAATAGGCTATTGAGAAGCCATCGCGGATTGTATCTTGATTTGAAACTGTCAGCTGATCTGAGAGGCCCTGGATCTGAAAGCCCCCTCCCTTGGTCCTGCGTGTCTTTGCTCAGCCAATTAGAGAACTGCCACCTTGAAGTGATACTGGGAGCCTGGGGCCCAAGACAAGTCCCAAAGCACAGAGGTTGGGGCACACACCCTCAGGCTCGAGAAGCTGTCCTCACAGTGTTGTCCACTGAGGTCATTAAGGTGACCCCAGGAAGAAAAAGGCTGAATTTGGGGGGGGGGGGGAAGCACCAGGAAACTGCCCAGTTCATCTTGACGGTGGAAAGTGGGACTGACTTTGAGGCAGTCTACCAGGACGGAAGAAGCTTGAACATCTCTGGCTTCTGCCTGTTCCTACCTTCTCTCCCTCCATCCGCAGCCCAAATACATCATTTAGCGAGAAAGCCCCAGAGCGGCACGTTGGAAGTTCTCGAGTTATGAGGTCATTGCATTAGCACATAGAGAAAGGGGAGTGTGCACCAAATCCTGATTGGCGTCCCTCTGTTTGAAAGGCATTATTTTCCGTACCTGAGCATGCCCAGAGGAGCTGTCTGCGAGCAGCTGCGAACAGAGCCTTTTCACTTCAGGGTTAGCGCGGGAGCTCATTAGCACGGCTCTCCCTTCAGCTAAACAGCCTTGTTTGCATATTGAGGCAATAGAATGTGAAGGTGTTAAAAGGAAGAATTGCTGCTGCTACCCCTGACTGACAAGTCTATCTGGGCTCTTGTGTTTACAAGAGAATAAGGAAGCTGCCCCAAAGCCCCTACTGGGCCTGATTACCATGCCGAGGCTTCTTAGATTATGTATAATTGATATCCTTTTTCCCTCCAGCTAACCAGTAGCAGCTCTCAAGAGTGATGCTAATCCGTCCTCGGCTCACCACCCAAGCAAACACAGGCAATTGCTATCTTTCTTTCGACTTAATAATTTTTAAAGACCCCCCCCCCCAAAAAAAACCCTGGCATTTACATTTTTTAGAAGCACAAAAACTGCAAGGTTGGTGTAGATTTTACTGCTTAATAACGATCATGGAATCAAATCAAACTGTTGAGACTGTGTTTAGGGTTTACCCTCCCTCCATCACCACCACCACCCCCATCCGGAGTGTGTGTGTGTGTGTGTGTGTGTGTGTGTGTGTGTGTGTGTGTGTGTGTGAAGGAAGACACTGAAGGTACCACAGACACTCTTTATCTAAGGCTGAGCATGACTATGACTTGTAAAAATCCCCTTTACTTGCGGCAGGGGGAGGGGCAAATTCAG
>NC_022011.1:36764223-36779868 GCF_000317375.1 Microtus ochrogaster | reverse complement strand
CACCCCCCACCCCCCGCACAGGAATCCCAGTCAACTTTTGAAAGACTTGAAACGGAGCCAGCAGCACTCCCCTCTCTATGTCGTCCCTGTTACCTTCCGTGGGGTGGGATTTTGGATGCTTTATGCCCTGGTAGTTCCTTTCTGAAAGGAAACATGCAGATAGGGTCACAGCATTAGGAAGAGGAGAAACAGTTCAGAGCGTCTGATGTCTGTCTGCAGGCTGCTGGGGAAACAGAAAGGAGAAAGATTGAGGGTTCCTGTGACGTTCTTGAGCTCCAGCTTTCTGTGAGCTCTCCCATCACCGCGACCTAGCTCTTGCGATCTTGAGGATCCTAGTGCTACTGGGAGACTGGGGTTCACCACACTGGAGCAGCTACTGCTCCTGAAGAGCAGCCCCAGCAGGACCCTGAGACTGGGGAAGCATCCTGGCAAAGTCACATTTACAAGCTGAGCGCAGAATTCAGGCACAGCCCGAGGAGCAACTGCCTGCAGCATTCAAGAAAAGAAAATTTAGATCGAAATCGAAGAGTCATTCATTTAACGAGTTTGGTATAACAAAATCATTATCTAATTCTTCTGCTTGTTCTTTGTGAAACAAGAAACTCAGGTTGGTCTTGAACTTACTTTGTAGGCAAGGATGACTTTGAACTTCTCCTTTCCCCCACTGGTTCAGAAAAAGTTTTAATAAGTTCTTCTTAGGATTTTAGTGTAGCGATTATGTCCAGTATTACTTATCATATTAAAAAACAAGGCATTAATTTTTCCTTTAAAAAATTATGTGGGTTCTTGTGTTAGATAATGAATTAGAAGTTAAGATGTTTGGCCTCTGTTTCAAATCATCTATTAGCTTAGATATTTATTTCTCATTTGTCAACCCCTTAACTTTTAAATTTTTATGGTAATATTTCAGGGGACATTGTGTAGAAGGTGAGTGAATTGTTCTATATATTTCTAATTATATTTTTGGGGAAATCAAATTATTATGTTTTGATAATATGTTTTAATATCAAAAGTAGCAGTGCACATGAGTCCAGGGGTATTCCAATTTTCTCCTCCCTCTGACCTCCCTGCTTCTGCCTCCCCAGTGCTAGGATTACAGGCAGGTGCCACAACAATTAATTGGTGCTGGTAATCCAACCCGGAGTTTTATGCACGTTGGACGAGCGCTACCTGCCCAGCCCCCTGAAGTAAGTTATTAATAAAGAAGACTAGGTTTCAGGGCTTGGAGATGATGGCTCAACAGTCAAGAACAAGTACTACCCTTGAGAGGACCTGAGTTGAGTTTCTAGCACCCATGTAAAGTAGCTCACAACTGCCTCTAACTCCAGCCTCAGGGGATCCAACACCATCCAGCCAAAAAATCATGGCAGTGTCCCTGTTGAGAAATTCTGTGTGTGTGTGTGTGTGTGTGTGTGTGTGTGTGTGTGTGTGTGTGTGTGTGTATGTACATGTGTGTTCATATGTGTATATGTATATAGGCTAGAGGACAACCTTGGCTGTCATTTCTCAGGCGTCACCCACTCTTATCTTTTGCTGTCCTGGAACTCACCAAGTAATTTAGGCTGGTTTGCCTGTATTGCTTGTTTTGTTCTGTTTTGAGATATGGTCTCATGTAGCCCAGACTGGTCACTGGTACTCAGTGTAGGGGAGTATGAGCTTGAGTTTCTGAGCCTCTTGCCCTCACTCCCCAAATGCTAGGATTATAGATTTGGACCACCACACCTGCTCTACATTGTTCTGGGGATGGAGCCCAGGGTTTGGGCACATGCTAGGCAAGTAGTCTACCAACTGAAGCATATCCTCAGCCTGGAAAGTCCTCATTTCAATCTGAACAGTTCTATATCTATGATATCAAATTCATTCTTTGTAGAGGACTTCCAGCGTAGTAGGAGGAGATCACTTGTTTCGCGGCTGCCCTGCTAGTTTAGACCCAAATTAATCACATAGAAAGCATATTATTTAAATCACCTCTTGGCCCATTAGCTCTAGCTTCTTATTGGCTAACTCTTGCATATTAATTTAACCCATCTCCACTAATCTGTGGATCACCACATAGCAGTGGCTTAATGGCTAAAGTTTTGGGATGTCTGACTCTGGCGGCTCCATGGCATATCTCTCTCTCTCTCTCTCTCTCTCTCTCTCTCTCTCTCTCTCTCTCTCTGCCTCTCTGCCTTCCTTCTCCCAGCATTCAGTCTAGTTTCCCCCACCTACCTAAGTTCTGCCCTATCAACAGGCCAAGGCAGTTTCTTTATTCATTAACCAATAAAAGCAACACATAGACAAAAGGACCTCCCACACCACTTCCAACAGTAAAAAGGATCTACAGTTACATACCATCTCACTAAAATTTTAACTTCCCTATAAAATAATAGATTATTTATCAATAATGAAAAAAAGAAATCCAGGTATCACTAAGTAATCAGCCAAGAAAAGCCACATATCGACAAAGACAGATTCCAGAATAAGCTGCTGTCAGATCACACCCATGGTGAGGAACTTCTCACAGCTGAGAAGGCTGCGAATGCATTGTTGATCACCCCAGGTCACAGCCTCTTGCCTCCAAGGAACAGACTGGCCCTAGCAACTGAAAGTCCCCTAGCACATCCTTATCTCTTAGGCAGTAAAACAATCACATCCCTCGTGAGTTGTGGGAATCGGTGAAAATGGAAGGGCTGCTGTGGCTTGCAGTGCTCCTATGTTATCTGTGGGTGGGTGATAAGCAGACACTGTTCACTGTGAACTTATGACAGATTCATGTGAACTCATCCACACTGGCATTCGACACCAGCTTGGAAGCCTTTTCAGGAAAAGGAAGTCAGTTCTGAGAACTGATATTCAAATTCGAGTATTTTGAAATCTATTGACTTTGTTTTTTTTTTCTTTTTAATAAAACTGAAGTTTCTTAAAGTGTGGAGGTGGTCACTGATATGTTTTTCCAGGAATCATTCATCAACCTGCAATAATTAGAAAGGATTAGAAGCCTTATTTACTCCATTTCTTCACTGATCTCATTTTACAAGAAATCCAAGGAAGCCCTAACATAAAATAATGTATTCTTGGCATTGTTCAGTGTGGGCCCCAAAAGGAAAGATGTGGTGGGCACAGAGCAATCATGATCCTGGAAAATGTCATGTGTTGCATGAAGAGTGTTTGGGAGAAGTAAGGTGTGTTTTGTGACTTACTAGATCATATTGTGTTCCCCAAACAGGATCTTAGATCTTGGAGACTGCAATAGTGGAGTGTGCTATCAGGGCTTGAAGGAACTGAGGTGGGCTTGACTGCTGAGTGACATCAGAGCCTTCTTCCATGTGACTGTTAGGACATCTGGTGCCAGCACTGGTGGACACCAATAACCTAAAGGATTACTGGGCTGGAAGATATGAGCTCACCCGTGTACTAGCATATCCAGTCCTATGATGTCCATCACCTAGATGGACATAATATCCTGATACTTAGGAGCTCAGAAAGCCTTCAAAACATAGATGACTAGAACTTCAATTTGTCTGAGGATTTAGGGTCTGGACACTCCTCTGATGATTACTGGGAAGGCATATCTATCTCCCTTTCTTTCCTAAAGTGAGGCATGAAACACAATACTAAACAACAGCTTCTCAATCATCAGCTCCCCTCTCCAAGTCAAGATCCATAATAACACACATCTGGGAAGGTAGCTCAGTGACTTCCCCTTGTCTTTATGATTGGCAGAGAACTGAAAGAGACACTGAATTTGTATGATCTATTTCTGTAGTGGGTCTCTGCTAAGATAGGACAATGACCAAAATAAAATTTGAGTTTATTCTTTTCATATTAATCAAAAAACATGTGCCCCCAATTTTTGATACTCAGTTCCCAGCAGAACAATTTCAGTGTTTTCTGAGCATGCTCAATACCATTCCTCCTTTCTTAGAGATGGGATCTTGATATATTGCTAAAGTTGACTTGGAATTTGTGGACCCAAGAAGTCCTCCTTCTTAGCCTTTCTGGTGACTGAGATGGCAGGTGCATGACACCACACCTGGCTCTCAATTGGTTTAATCTTCTCCTTAGTGACTTATATAATATCTATTTATTACCCACTAAGGTAGACTCCAGGAGCATAAATAGCTTGTTCAGTGTCCCGAGTTACTGGGCAGCTGACCTTCACTTCAAGCCCAGGGCTGTTGGCTCAATCACAGTAGACTCTGAATACTACATGAAGTATTTTTAGCCTTTGTTTCCTCCAAGTCTTCAAGAAGCAGCAACAAGAGTTTATTAACATAAGGAAAATCAATAATCTGTGAACTCTTGCTCCCTAAAGTCAAGCTAAACATTTTCTCAGTTGTCTAGAGGCTGCTGTGGAGGCGGGCACAGTTGTCAAGAGGCTGGAAGAATCATTTCCATGATTCACCACAGCTGTTCCTTCTTTCTTTTTCTTTTTTGGTCTTTCTTTTTCTTCTCCTTCTCTTCCTCATCCTCCTTCTTTTGGCATTGGCTACTTGTACTGAAACATGGAAAATGCAATACAATCTTGTAATGAGAAGAATACAGTGCCCTAACAGAAGCTGAATTCATAACACACTAAGACATAGTGATGGATAAAGGATATAGCCAGGGCTGAGTGCCAGGGCACGAGGACATGCTGCTCCTGAAGGGCCAGGTCTTGGAAACCAGCAAGAGCATCACACAGAGTCCCCTATAGCCTTCCATGCCCCGTACCTCCATTTAAGCACATGTACCAGGCCACCGTATCTGCTGAGGACCAGGATCTAACATTTTTGAAGCGCCCTGCTTTAGAGATAAGTTGGAGATGAGGGAGGATAACGGAGACCCAGAGTTGACTAGGCTTCGAGGCCATTGAAATAACAGCACAAGCCAGGTGTGGTGGCCCACACCTGTAATCTCAGCATTCAGAGGGCTAGGAAGAAGCATCAGGAATGGAAGGCCAGGCTCTTCTACATAAGGAGTTTAAGGCCAGCCTAGGTTATGTGAGTCCCATCTCAAAAAATAGTAATAAAAAACACATGACAACATAGAGAAAGCTAACAGTAAGGAGTAAAGTTTGGAAAGTGTATCTGAATTATCTCTTGAGAGAGCCCAGTACAGCATGAATCTAATAGTTACAATCTCTGCAGCAGCATAGCAAGCGTCCAGGTCCGTGGGAGGAGTTGAACCATGGCTGTATAATCAATAGTGCTTTCCTGCCTGTCCTTCTTTCTTGCCAGTCCCTGTTTCGCCAGAGTTCCTTGCCTAACTCAGATGCAGTGAGGCCAGTTTCAGGCTCCTCTCCACTCAGTCCCACTGATCTTCCCAGGATATATGGCACCTCTCCCATGGTATAAAGCTCTAAGAACAAATCCCTTTAGTGGAGTCTCTACTAATCCAAAATATCATTGCCTGGCTATCAACCATGCATGAGCTATCCACCGCCATGTGACAATTCTCTGCAGAATTTACTGTGTAAGAGGGCTAAGGAGGTGTCTGTTGAGAAAGCATGAAGACCTGTGTATGACCCACACTTGCCAGAATCCACACAAAAAGCCCACAGTGGGTGGCACATGATTGTAATTCCAGCACTAGGAGGTATAGACAGGTAGATCTCAGGGGATACCTAGCCAGCCAGTCTAGCCTATCTGGTGAGCTGTAGGCCAGTGAGAGACTAAGGTCTTAAAACAGAAATAGAAAAGCCAACAAGAGAGATGACACCCGAGGAACAACACCCTCTTCTAGAGGGTGATTAGAAGTTAGGTGCTAACTTCTAACTTCTACATAAATGTGAACACATGTGCACATACATCCTCCATACCCATACATATACACTCTTACACATATGCACATATACACACAAAGATTTGTAGGGTTTTTTTTTAGTTTTGCATTGGGGAAAATTGAACCCACGGCCATACATATGCCAGGTGAAGAAGTGCTTTATCTTGAGCTCCAACCCTACTGTATTTTATAGATATTTTAAACCTGTCTCAATGTGCTTACAACACCAGGTACTATCCCTTGCTTTTAATTTGTGATGCTGGATCTATATGTAAGTGATTGATAATTCTACAGTCCAGTCCTGATTCAGGGCCATCTGTCTCATGTCCCTTGGTCCTAGCCAGAATAGTTCTCTAAACAGAAAAAATATTCCTTCCATGGCAAAGAGGCCCCATGGCTCCTTCCTGGTTCCTAAGAGTTGTGAACCTAGACACTGAGAGATCATTCAAGCAACAAGCATTGACAAAGTACTTGCTGTGTGTTACTAGATATGTGAGGAGTCTCCTCTCTTTTAGAAATACAGACATGCCCAGAAATAAACACCCTGTAGTATGATAATTACGTTACAGAGATATAATCAAAGAGCTGGAGGCCACCAAGAGCCGGGCAGGAAGTTTAATAAAGGGGTAAATGAGCTGTTGGGAGTGAATATGAGTTTGCCACTGGATGGTGGTACGGAGAGTGGTTTAGGGTGAAAGAAACTAGAAGTACAGTAAGTGGCCTTGAGTAGATTGTGAAGGAAGGGACAGAGATGAGACTAGGAGGCGAGGTGAGCTGTGCTCTGCAAGGAACGACTAAGCTCTAGTAGACCACGTTCTTTGCAATTATCCTGAAGGCTGGAAGAAGCTGGCAGGTGTTTCTGACTTGGCTGCTCCTTGGAATGGCCGGGAAGTCAGCCCAGGAAGATGAGTCAGGAGAGCTTGGAGCCTGGGAGTCTGAGTTGCAGACTCCCCTGGTTCCTTTGATGACCAGCCATATTGGCAAGCAATGTCCTCACTAACATTAGAGTTTCCCAAACAGTCTAAAGCAAGCACCACGGTGGATTTCATTAGACGTTGGCAAAGCAGCCCGGGTAGCAGCACCACGCTGAGTGACCAGATGCAGAAAAGAGAGGATGGCTGGGTGGTTGAGACTGGGGAAAGGACTTTGAGGAGAACCTCATATAAACCAGTGGTTCTGTGTGAGAAAGGTCAGAGTGAAGGGACATTTCAGTGGAAGAACTACCTTGGCCAAATGACGTATTCCTGCAGGAAGAAGAGTTTTGGGCCCAGATAAATTATAAAACAAGTCAACCATACTGAGGTGCCAGAAGAAGACAGGCACCTCCAAGTCAAGGACAGGGGCCTCCATAGAGAGCGGTTTGCTTATGTAGTCATCATGGACCTCCGGTCTTCAGAAGTCTGAGGAAATGTACTTCTGTTGTTTATGCTCAAAGTCTACATACAGGGTAATAAAGCACTACCAAACGACAGCAGAGGCTAAGCAGGAAGGCCGGATATACAAATGAGGGAGTAATAACGGAGGCCAAAGTTTACCCAGTGGTAAAGGTTATACTTAGCTTGCACAAGGCCTTGGGTTCCATCCTCCGCATCATAAACCAAAAAGCTCTGCTCAGTTGGTGCAGCGCTTGCCTGGCATCTATAAAGCCCTGGGTTCCATCCTTAGCCCTGTATAAACTCAGTGTGCTGATGCATGCCTGTAATCCCAGTATTAGGGAGGTAGAGGTAGAAGAGCCAGAGGTTCAAGGTCATACTCAGTTATAATAATGAAGTCCACGCCATCCTTGGATAAGGAAAGCCTGTTAAATAAATAAATAAATACATTGATTGATTGAGGCACGGACAGACTCCTGTAATCTCAACACTACAGAGGTGACCTTGAACACAGATTCAAAGATTACCTTGAACACAGGAAGACTGAAGCACAGACTTCTTTTTCCTGACTTGTGGTAGTTATGAAGGAAGCTTTGGGAGAATGCTTTAAGGACAAGGCTCATCTGAGAGGAGCTGTGTTTGAAATAGAAAGGCTAAGTACATCTGAGGCTGAGAAAAGGGAACAGCAGATGAGATTATACTAAAGACTGAAGGGGAAGCATAATAATGTAAAGAAGAATAGAGATGGGGAAGCAGTGTGAGTGTGGGGTTAGAACAAGCGAGAGGAGGGGAGAGGAAAAAGAAAGGAGCAGTAGGAGGAGAAAGTGGGTAAGTGGAGGGAGGGGAGGGGATGCATTTTTTTGTCTAACACCAGAGATGAAATATGGCTGACACAATAAACCAGTTTTATGTGGCAGACGAAGCAGGACAACTGTTCACATTGTGTGTGTGACAATGGATGGAAATAAGTGGACTTTCCTTTAGATGGGTGGTTCTCAACCCACGGGTGTGGCAAAATGTGACAGAAATCTAAATAATCCATTCTATAAAATAAACCTGAGGGGCAACACCTCCTGCCATTCCCCCATCATCTACAGCGAATCAGGCTTCAGAGGTAACTACCCTGGACAGTTCTGAACTTCAGTTTGAGGGTCTGAGAGGAGAGATGGAAGTTGGGACCTACCGTGAGCTGTGGAACGATTCCGACTGGTGAGGACGGGTGTGCTGTTTCTTGTTCATACAATCAGCAGCCCCAGGGCAACTGAAAGTAAACGCAATGCTTCCCGTGCTTTTATACAGATCACAATTGAGTGAGAAAATGCAGCTTGTATTTGTCCCGTGTGCTGCTCAGGATGGAAAGAAGCTAGGAATGACTGTCAGGTAAGATCAACAAAGGGTTGCCATGGTGAGTCAGGAAGACGTGACAGAAAGAAGTGTCTCCAACCAAGCATCCGCAGGGAGCAGCTAAGGAACCTGGAACCTATATGAAGGGCAACAGGGAAGTGAAAGCTGAGAATGAGGTGACAGCAGAATGAGGAAAGGCCACAAGGCATGAGGCAAACCAGGGGCTTTCTCTGCTTTGTAAAGGGGCTCCAGCCTGATGGAGAAAGTAGGAGCGGCAATGGCCTCAGTCACAGAAAAGGTGGCCTAGAACAATAAGGAGAAGGGAACAAAATGGGTGGCAATCACAGTCCCAGAGATAACAACGTCCAGGCTGTGAGGAGAGATCAGACTGAAAGAGAGGAAGCCTGGACTAGGAGGCAAGGGAGACAACAGAATTGAAGTCAGTGACAGAGAGTGAGGAGAAGGTTTACAGAAAGGAAACAAGGAATTCGAGGAGTCCAGTGTCCTATAAACACCAGTGTATTCATTCTCTTGTTACTATGACCAAATACCTGCCGTGAAGTAACTCAATATGAGTGAGGGTTGGTTTTGGTTCACAGTTTAAGAAAAGACACGGTCCATCACGGAGAAGAAGCCATCGCCAATGGATTGTGAGGTGCCTGGTCACACTGCATTTACAGTCCAAAAACAGAAAGCAGGAACTGGGGCTGGACTGTAAATCCTCTAGGACCTCCTGCAGTGGCCCACTTCCTTCAGTAAGGTAACACCACTTAAAGGTTCCACAACCTCCCAAAACAGTGACACAAACTGGAGATCGTGAGTGTTCAAACACATGAGCCTGCGGGTGACACCTCTCATCCAAACCAAAATAAAGAAGACCACAGAAATTCTTCCACTATATTTATCAAATATAGCCAACAGACCAAAGACAACTGAGGATTGTGCCTGCAGAGCCTTTGAGGCCTTCTGCAGCATCAGGGTGTTTTCTAATAACAAAATAATTATGTTCTTACCAGACTAGAACAGGCCACTGCCCTTATCTTAATAGTTAAACTCTATGCTCTGGTCATCTCAGTGAGGATAATTTGCTATGATGAAACACCATGATCAAAGGCATCTCAAGGAAGAAACAATTTATTTCAGCTGATAACATACAGTATATCATCCAGGAAAGTTAAGACTGGAACTCGAGGTAAGAACTGATACAGAGGCATGAAAGAGTGTTGCTTAAGCTGGGTGGTGGTGGCACGCATCTTTAATCCCAGCACTTGGGAGGCAGAGGTAGGTGGATCTCTGTGAGTTTGAGGCCAGCCTGGTCTACAAGAGCTAGTTCCAAAGACAAGCTTCAAAACTACAGAGAAACCCTGTCTCAAAAGACCAAATAAATAAATAAATATAAAATAAAAGAGTGTTGCTTGCTTACCATCTTGGTTCTCATGGCTTGCTTAGCCTGTTTTTTAATATACATCTTAAACCACCTGTCCCGGAGGGTAGCATCACCCACCATGAGCTTGACCCTCCTATATCATCAATCAAGGAAATGTACCACAGGCTTGGCCGTAGAGCAATCTGGAGAGCATTTTCTCAACTTAAGTTTCCTTTTCTTATATGATTCTATCGTGTCAAACTGGCATAAAACTAGCCAGCACAAGGGTCCCATCTGAGGTATAGACATATATACTTCTGAATAAAGCCAAGGTTCTCTCCTAATGGATTTTTTTCTGTCTGGCTATGGCATCTCCCAGCACCTCAGATAAGAGCCTCACTATGGGTTAGTCAGCTGTTTGCACTGGACCTCCTGAAAGGTTTACCAAAGCCTTCCAGACTCACCGACTGAATTCCTGAAAATGGAATTTCAGATCCTGTGACAACTGGGTGCAATTTGGAAGAAACAGGTGCTGCCTTCTGCCTGTCAATCAATTTCTACCCATGACAGATCAGTCATGTGTCCAAAGAGAGTCAATGCTGGTTGCTATCGGACCACCCTGGTGCACTCAAGGATACATTGCTGTTTTCCCCTATCAGGGTGGCCACATTTCCTTAATGCAAAAGGCACCCAGCCCTCACCCCAGCCCCCATCTGTAGTCAGCCCATCTACTTTTTGGCACTCAAAACAGCAAGCGGTTGAGTCGGCCAGCCTCACCCACCTGTTGTATGTCTCGCTCCCCAAACAGCTGGTGAAAACCAATATCAAGTTGAGCGTCAGGCTTGGCCTTGGCCAGGGAATTAAGCACACACATGTTCATGCAAGCTCCTCTCAAATTCATAAACACATCGTGACAAGTAGCAGGGTTCTGAGCAGAACCCCAAAGCCTTTGGTTTTGATTACACGAAACGCCTCTGGTGAAAAGGAATTATTTCTTCTTTTTTTTTTCAGCCTGCTTGATCTGATTCCAGATTTGGGGTGGAGCCCAACAGAATCTACGTGCCTTTGTCTCACACGCTCTGAGCTGGATTATGTCTGGGGTAGGCCAACCCTCCCAACTGTAGGGAGCTAGCATGGGAAGCTTTCTAGACACATCCTAGTGGGGTAAGAATTTTCCTAGATACAAGGAAAAAAAATGACATTCTCTTGTCATAGGCTCCTGTGTGAGAGTATGTGGAAAAGCTGCGTTCCCCCAATGTGAATACATGTAGCCATTTGAAGTTTCTAAATTGCATCCTTACTGTCTAGGATCAGGTATCACCTTCCATATCTCAGTACAACCCAGAGGACCCATCTGTCAAACTGGCAGGCTGTCCCAGATGAGGATCCTGACAGAGCTAGAGCTAAAGACCTACAGACAGAAGTGTGGAAAGCATAAGAGCCTTTATTTAGTCACCAAGAGCCATGGGGCAACTCAAAAGGAGATAAAGAAATGTCAATGGGCAAATATAGAGAAGGGATTTCTGTCATCCCCAAGCCTGCCTTCCCCACCCCTGGTATTAGAGTCTCCTGTCTTGGACTGACTCACACACACACACACACACACACACACACACACACACACACACACTTTCTACACCCACATCACTCCTCCTATTCTTTAGATTTACCCGGTAAACCTTAAGGAAGGGGATGGTAAGTGATTCCCGCTTCCACTACATTTTAAACCTACTCTACACTATGGACAGTAGTAAGGAAATGGAACCGGCCTGGCTGTTAATCAACAGACACAGATAATGAAAAATGTATTGCACAGATACAATAAATGTTTATTGTAAAAAAAATTAAATGAATAAATTTGCGGGGGAAAATGTGTGGATCTGTAAAGTATTACACTAAGTGGGGTGACCCATAACCCAGAAAGACAAGAATAATAGTTTGTTTTTTTCCGATGTGGATTTTTGTGTTTATATGTAAGTGTGCGTGAGTGTGTATATAGGTTATGGAATTAGAAGGGTTACCACTAGAGAGGGAAAAGAGGTACTGAGGAAACAGAGATGGGCAATAGAGCACATGTACACAATGTGACAACTAAAAGGCTCTGGGGTTACAAGGGTACAATGGGATAGAGAGACGGGAGAGGAGAAACAACAAAATCAAATCTTTATAGCTTAATTCTAATATATACCATGCACCCTAATAGCTAAAGGCATTTGTCAGCAGAGAAGGTGGGAGGCAGACTATACACTTTGCTGAAGAGAAGAGTACAAACCAAGGAACTGCTCTGGGAAGGCATGTGGCTCCTCTGGAGAGCACTTGCCCAGCATGCATTAGGCTCTGGATTCATCCCAAGCATGGCACAAACTGGGCATGGTGGTGTGCACTTTAATCCCAGTACTTGAAAAGTATAGGAAGAAGGATCAGAAACCCAAGTTTGTCCCTGGCTACATAGTGAATTGGAGGCCAGCCTGAACTACATACAGACCGTCTTTTCTTTTCTTTTCTTTTCTTTTCTTTTCTTTTCTTTTCTTTTCCTTTCCTTTTTTCCTTTCCTTTTCTTTTTCTTTTAGTATTTTTTTTGAGGTATGGTTTCTCTGAGGCTTTGGAACCTGTCCTGGAACTTGCTCTGTAGACCAGTCTGGCCTCAAACTCACAGGGATCCACCTGCCTCTGCCTCCCAAGTGCTGGGATTAAAGGCATAGGCCAGCACTGCCTGGCAAGACCCTGTCTTAATAAATAAAGGCCATGGTGTCATTCCTCTGTGTGCCTATGGTTTTACTACAAAATCAAAATGAACAGTGCAGTTCTAGGTCTACCATGACACCACAGTTGGAGGATATCCAAGTACAATGGCCCAATGTTTGCATGTAACCCATGGATGTCCTCCTAGCTTTTAAACTATCTCTCTATTTCTTGTAGAAGACTCCCCAAATTAAACAGTTACAAATCACATTGCCAAGAGAATTGGGATAAGACAACAGCAGGGAAGATCTAGGCCTAGGCTGAGGAATTCCTTCCCCTCCTCATTTCTAGACTTATGATGCCCCAGCTTGTTTACTCATCCTTGGTTCCTACAGCCTCCACATTGCAATCCCTGTATTTGATCATACCAGTCTGGTTGGCTAGCTGCCCTATCAAGCTGTCTCTCATACAGACCCACTGAGCCTTCTGATGTCCACCATAAAGGTCACTCTCCAGAAAGCCTCCCCAGCCTCTGTCCTTTAACCCATCACAACGTGTTTCCTTCAGTCACTATTTACATGACTGTGTCCCCACCAAGACTGTGAAATCCATTAGGAGCAACAACCGTTATCTGTAAGTGGTAGAAATCTCAAGGATTGGTGAATACTAATTCACTAGATAAAATTTATCTCCTAGATTTTCTGGGAAATCCTTCAGAACCATCCTGCATGAACATGTGTCTTAGAAAGAAGGGAAATTCTGTCATTCCAAAAGCTAAGAGCCAGTTAAAGCTAGGCATGGTGGTTCACACCTGTAACCCCAGTACTTAGGAAGTTGACACACAAAAAGACCGCCAGAAGTTTGAGGCTAGTCTGGGCTACAGACCAGCTTCCAGTTAGCTAGAGTGACAGAGTGAGACCTTGTCTCAAAACCAAAGGGGGGGAGGGGAAGGGGAAGAGTTGGGCCTTTAAAAAATTACCAATTGGGGGCTGGCAAAATGGTTCAGCATTAAGTAATGCAAAGGCACTTGACAGAAAGTCAGACAACCTGAGGCTGACCACAGGGATCCACATGGTAGAAGAGAACCAGAATTGAGTCCTGCAAGTTTTACACACACACACTAAATCAACATAATAAGAAAATGAATGCAAAAATGAAGAAAAAACCTGCCATTTGAGTCCCCCAACTTACTTGCTTTCATTGCCTCTATTTCAAATGACAATCAATTTCTCTTTTTCTCTTGTGCTAGAGCAGTGCTTGGTTTGGCAGTCAGTAAGCACTCAAAGAAGCAACATTCTTACAGGAGTAATGAGTGAGTACAGGAAAAAGGCAAACGGGGCTGGCTGTGTAAGCTGAGGGGCCATTAGTGTGCATTTTAGTCCAGGAATGTCAGATAGCTTGTTTAAATTTTAAAATTAATAAAATTTATTAAAGGTACTAATTCAAAATTCTACTTATGTATGGCTTAAGTTTAATTTATAATTTCTAAAATTTTTAAAGATTCATTATCTTCCATTTCTTAGTGATTTAAATTATTTATAATCTGATAGATTTAGTCATCATTTTTAAGAAGCCTTATACAAACTCCATACCTTAAGTTGCCACAGGCTGTGTGCATACACTTATTACATGTTTGTCTTACATACCTCACTCGGTCCTAAATAGTACAACCCTTTAAAATTATGATCTTATAAGTCACACGTATTATCTGTACAAATTTGAGAAATCTGAGATTTGTTAACATTTTAGCACTGTTAAGTGGTAAACGCCTCAAAAACTTTTGGCTAGAAGCATACTACTGTAGATCTGAATCTTGAGGTTTGTTTTTGGACATCCTGGGTTTATAACTGTTTAAAAGAGCAGTGGACATCTGGGTAGACTTCAGTAGCAGGAAGGCTTGCAGGAAGCCCTGTTTTTAACACCCAGGACTGCAAAGATTAATTACTGAACTAACCTGCTCAAATGTGCACACATGAATCTTAAATAGGACACATGCTCACTGTTGCTTGTTTCTGTATCTTCTCTTGCCATTCCTCGAGTTAAAAGACATTTGTATTATCCAAAGCAAGTGGAACTTTCCAACTTACTGTGCCAAGGCTAAACATTAATGTGAAAACACTGGGACCTGAGATTTAGGATTCAGTGTGGTGGGTATTTGTACACTGTGTGAAGACAAACTTCTGTGATTGGTTTAATAAAGAACTGAATAGCCAATAGCTAGGTAGGAGTTATAGGTGGGATTTCCAGGCAGAAAGGAAACAGGAGGTTATCGAAGTACAGAGGTGATACCAACAAGATGCAGACAGAGTCAGACATGTGGAATGAAAGGAAAAAAAGTAAAAAGCCGCATGGTAAAAGATAGCTGAATAGAAACAGGTTAATTTAAGTTTCTATAGCTAGTGGAACAAGCCTAAGCTAAGGCCGAGCTTTATAATTAATAAAAGTTATCTCCATGTTAGTATTTGCGAACTGGTGGCCCAAAGAAAAATATTGTCTATATACTATACCAAGGTTAAATATTAATGTGGAAAAAAGTGGGACCTGAGATGTAGGACTCAAGCAACTAATGGAACAAGTGGACTCTCACTCAGCCATTGCCTCAGGCACCCATGATACCAAGGGGAGCCTCTCAGCCACACCCTTAGATGGAGTTTCTGTATCTCTCAGGCCTCCCCTGAGACTGCAGTCCATCCTTGTATGTAACAGTTAATGTCCTTCTCTGTTTACTAGGATTTTGTAGGGCTTGTTTTGCTTTATTGTCTTACCATGACCTTTTTTTTTTTATATTTTGAGACAAATTCTCACATAACCAAAGGCGGGATTTAGCTTACTAAGTATCAAGCATGAATCCAAAGATACCTTCATTCACATAACCCAGGCAGCCTAGAACTCCTATGTTGCTGAGGATGCCCTTGAATTTTCTGATCCTCCTGTCTCTTCTCTCACGTGCTGGGACTATAAGTGGATGCTACACAGCAGCTTTTATGCAGTGTTGGGGACTGAGCCATAGGCTGGTGCTTGCCAGCCAAGGCAGCACTGTACCACTTACACTACATCCATGGTTCTTGAGCAAACATTTGTAAAAGCAAATTGGCATGTGTCACATACACTTGGGTTAAAAGATACTTTATAACA
>NC_022011.1:36737816-36764123 GCF_000317375.1 Microtus ochrogaster | reverse complement strand
CATGGTTCTTGAGCAAACATTTGTAAAAGCAAATTGGCATGTGTCACATACACTTGGGTTAAAAGATACTTTATAACAATGGTTTTCAACCTGTAGGTCATGACCCCCAAAGACCATCAGAAAACACAGATATTTACATTATGATTCATAACAATAGCAAAATTACAGTTAATGAAGAAGCAATGAAAATAATTTCATGGTTGTGGGTCACCGTAACATGAGAAACTGTATTAAACAGTCAAAGCATCAGTAAGATTGAGAACCACTGCTTTAGAACGAGTTAAGGAGACAACGTAATTATAAATACTTAGTTTTGTTTTGTAAATGTTAACTAAGAATTCTTTCAGTTAAAATATCATGAAAATAAGTTAAATTATTGACTTTGACAAGGAGTTTTACCAGGGAGCATCTTTTCAATGAGGTACCCCTTTACTTGGAAAAGGGTGTTTGGAATGTTTTCTCACCCTTGGTCCTGGGGAGCTTGATTAAGGCGGAATGAAGAGTCACCAAATGAAAAATGAGCACTGGATAAACACTTATTGATTCGAGCCAGTCACACTAAGTAGCACCATTCTCCTTGTGGTAGAGAAAGATCTTGTATCACAGCCTGGGTGACTGTGAGATTAGTTCAAGATAGAAATATTAAGTAGGGGAAGCCTGCACAGATGGTAAGATATAACTCACGGCCTGGAAAATCCCCAACCTTCTGGGAGTCAGGCAGAGTGTAAATCAGACATAGAGATGCCATTCAATCATTCACCTGGGGCCAATGTTTCAGGAAATAACATGTCCACACATACCTTCCTGGTGTGTTCTAGAATATTCACTCTTCTACTTCTTACAAGCACATCCACCTAACATCTGAGCAGGAGATGCAGGGGCTGCAAGAGAAGTGGACATCTGCATCATTGGTTCAGGAGCTAAAATATCTGCAAGTTATCATAAAGTACAGAGGATGAGAATCAGGCTTAAGTTATCTCTGTAGGATAGTGGTCTCCACCAGGAGTCTGGGAACATCCCAGGACCCCTTCCTGCAGTAACTAGGGAGGATCACAGACCCAAAACTGCTGCACCTGGGAAGGCAGGAAACACTTGGAGAGAAACCAGGCTAAGGCAGTATCTGCCATCCCAGGAGCAACACCCGGCAGGGACATACAGGGAGAGAAACAGTGTTCACTCAGACTAGCCACCTCCAAGAACAAACCAACAGGTGCCCAGAGCCTGAGATCCCCCCGGGTGGACTGGTAACCTTCTCTGTGACCTTAACCTAAGTACTGGATGCAGTGGTTTGACCAGATTGCTGGGAAGTGCAATAAACTTTTGTGTTGTCTTCCATTAAAAATAAAGTATTTTCCTGAAGAGAAAGTTGAAGCCCGAGGTGGAGCTTAGTACCCCACAGATCAGCGTCCTTCCTGAGTCTCTGTGGTCTGCATACTTGTTTCTTCTGGACTCCTTTGGTCCCTCATCAGATGCTTAATTTACCTTCACTGTGGGAATGCGTTGCTTTCATATCTATTAACTATAGTACTGTCAGGGCTTGGCATGTGAGTCAGTTGGTGGAGTGCTTGTCTGCTACACACAAAACTCTGCACTCCGGTGATTAAATAGTGCATTAAATAAAGTCCTGAAAGAAAAATCAAGACTACTCTCTAAAACTGACTTTTGAAGGAAAGGAGGAATATACAGTAGGAATTCAGCTCACAAATGAAGGTAAGCAAGATTTGGGGAGAAAGATATCCAAAGACTCAGTATAAATCAGAGAAGTAGTTTTGGCAAACTGCAGGAAATGTTGAAGCACTTTGTCTCTCTGATGAACCCGGCTCTAGGCTAGATGTGAAAATCCAGGAGTGACAAATAAGGCCAGCCCAGCATGTTCTGTATGTACACCTCACATACGTATCAATTCCATGTACACTGGGCACAAATATTCCAGAAGGCAGTCCTTCAAAGACTAGTCCAAAAAAGAGCAAAGTTCATCTGAAGCAGAAAAATTATTGTTTTAAAATTAATAGAAAGGACAACAGATTAGATTGAGTAGTTCCTGTGACCCATTCTGTGTAGCATCCTCAAAACACACACACATACATACACCATAAATCTCCATACTTTTTCTTCTAAATCCAGCAATCAGGGTAGCAAAGGAGAAGGTAAGGGAGGGCTTCTTCCTGGGCTGGGAAGGGAAACCTTCTCCTTCATCTTCCCTAAACAATGACTGCCTCATTTAGGAGTGGAGTTGCAGACTTTAAAACTTGAAACCCAGGGCTAGAGGCCTGGCTCAGCTGATACAATGCTTGACTGACATGCATGAAGTTCTGAGCTCCATCCCCAGCTTCACATAAAGCCAGGAATTTGGGTGAATGACTATGACCTGGGAGGCGGGAAATTAAAACTGTGATCCTGGATTGCAGGAGGTTAAAACTATGATCCTGGGATGCAGGAGAATCAGAAGTTGTGGGCATTAATTGCTTTCTTCTTTAAAAGAGACATTGAGGGGAAAATAAGCAAAGAAGTAGTAGTCATTTACAAGAATACAAACATGCAACACACTAAAAAATAGTATGGATTTTGGATTTTAGAAATCATATTTATATGGACGGCAAGAAAGGAGATGCAAAACTGAGGCACAAAGGGTTTCGATAGGAGGGGGTTGGGAGTAGAGGGCAAGGTGAGGAAAATATGCTTACAAATGCACTCCATACTTGAATAAGGCTTGAATAAGAATAAGAATAATGTGTATACATAAAATAGACAAGAAAAGATGACCAAAGTGAACAACACGGCTGCATATAATAGAGTAGGGAAGGAGATGGGCACAACTAGGCTGAGTTCTGCCATAGCCGTAGCAGCATGCCTGGGGCTTCATTCTTCCAACTCAGATCTGTAAAATGGGCACCTAAACTCCATAGTGACAATCATGTATCTAGATATTTCTCCTCTATTGTCTTACAGCAACCACTCTAAACTCTGTCAAATAGTGATCCTAGAACTTCTTCAGTACCCTCTACTGCAAGGTCACTCTAACGGCTACATCATGGGGACGCTGTTGCAGTGACCAGCATGAAGGAGTGCCCATGTGCTACAAAGGGCCTAGTGCCCCCAGGGACTTTGTCTTAGTTAGGGTTTTCATTGCTTGAAGAGACACCATGACCACTACAACTCTTACAAAGAAAACTTAATTGGGGTGGCTCACACTCAGTTTCAGAGGTGCAGCCCATGATAACATGACAGGAGCAAGGCGATGTGCAGGCAGATGTGGTGGTGGAGCTGGGAGTGCTACATCGTGCAGGCAACAGGAAGTCAACTCAGACATTGGGCAGTGTCCTGGAGTATAAAAAAACCTCAGAGCCTGACCCCATAATGTCACACTTCCTCCAACAAGGCTATACCCACTCCAACAAAGTCACACATCCTAATAGTGCCACCCCCTATGAGATTATGGGGGCCAGTTACATTCAAACTACCACAGACCTCATCATAAATGTGGTTAGTGACAAACTTCTAATGTGTTTTCTATTTTTTCTATTTTCTACATTTTTTGTGAAGAACTTGTAATTAAAAAAAAAATGTTTATTGGCTTGGACTGTAACTCAGCTGACAAAGGGCTTGTCTGGCATGCACAAAGATCCAGTTGAATCCCCAGTACTACATAAATCAGTTTTAGTGGGACAGACCTAAAATTTTAGCACTTAGTAGAGAAAAATGGGAGAATCATGAGTTCGAGGTCATCCTCGGCTACTGGACAAGTTGTATGCCAGCCTGGGAATATATGAAATAATGTTTCAGCTTCTTCGTTGTTTCTATAAGCCTAGCACAAATTTGTTCTAGTGGACATTATTTGGAAGAAGTGGCTTCAGTGTCCCTGCTTTTCCCATCTTATATTTTTAAGGTTTAGACTATTCTCCTTTGTTAGTTTTTATTTGATAGTTAATAATTTATCCATTAGTTTCCTAATGCTTTAACATATAGAAACGCAGGCACACAATACACGTTGATCTTATGTGCCCATACTTATAGGAACATGGAGTTAATACAAAGACATACAAAGATGTGGCTATGAAGGATGACTGAAATTCAAGGACGGAATGTTACAAGCTAGAATCTTGATGAGGAGGTGTGTGCTTGTCATCTCAAGACTGGGAGAGAAGACAAGGAAGCAAGAAGATCACCTTAGTGAAAATCCAGCTTGATCTCCACAGTGAGTGCCAGACCAGCCACAGCTGCAGAATGAAACCCTGTCTCAGAAAAGCCAAGAAACAAAAAGAATGACAGGCCGAGGTCATTGAATTCATCTACCATGCCTGAGACTCTGGAACACAAATGAACCTTCCAGGACTTCCCAGTTGCCCCTGGCTCCGTTTGTACATTATAAACATGAGCTTTGTTTTCCCCACATACTGAGATAGACAGGCAAGTGTGGACCAATGGATGCTTGGAGAAGAAACTTCCACGGGACACAGACACTCAGGTCCTTCCCCGCATCATGTAATTTTCACAGTTTGGAAGAGACGCAACTTCAGGAAAGTCAGAAAGGGGTGGATTGTTGTACCCAGACCCGGCTGTGAGAGCAAGGGCTATTGCTTTCCAGTGTCTTCGGAATGTCTCTTAAGTGTCTGGAATATGCTTTCGGGGTGTATTTATGTGCTGAGCGTCTCTCAACTGGCTAAAGGCTGTGTGACTCAGACTAACAAGCATGAGAGACTGACAATCACAGCAGATTACTCATCTGTAACTGGAGCTTCCTGGAAGGAAAGCGGCACACAGTAGCTTGCCTTTGCCTTAGATGCTTGAAGTTCTTTCAGAGCGTTGGTGTGAGAGGAGGCATTTCTCACGCTCCCTCTGGAAAGCAGGACACAGGAGTTGATTTCTGGGCCAGCAAGTATGGGTTCAAACTCTGGGACCCTCTCTTGCTAGGGTGAGCCTTTAGGCAAACTGTATAGAACCCAATGTTCCTCCATTTAAAAATAAGAACAATACCCTGCAGAACTAATTTAAAAGCAATTGGTTCTTGATAAACTCCAAAGATAGTCATTTATGAGTTTCAACTTTCATGTTACTGTTCACAGAATTCAAACAAGTAACTCAGGAAAAATGACAACTCATAAAGAAGAGGACTTCTCTCTCTCTCTCTCTCTCTCTCTCTCTCTCTCTCTCTCTCTCTCTCTCTCTCTCTCTGTGTGTGTGTGTGTGTGTGTGTGTGTGTGTGTGTGTGTGTGTGTGTGTGTAAATGAGTATGTATGTTTGCAGATGCACATATGCACATGTGTCTGGAGGCCAGAGGACAACCTTAGGTATCATTTCTCCAGCACTGTCCCTCTGCCCTCTTTTTTGAGACAGGGTCACTCACTGGCCTGGAACTTACTGATTACAATATTGATTAAGTTAGGCCAGCTGATAATCAAGCTCCAAGTATCAGGCTGCCCTCCTTCCCAGCATGGGATTAGAAGCACACACCACCACACTCAACTGATTGAGCCTTTGAAATTTTGCTTAGTAAATTATAAAGGGCCTTTGATAAGATTAAGGTTTTCAAGGCTAATGTCTTCACTGAGATAGCACTCTGTGTGAATAAAAACCCATTGGGCACTTCTGATTTTCACCTTCTGGGAAATTTCCAGTTACTTTTTGAACAAGAAATTAAAAAAAAAAACTGTAGCCACATATCATTTTTGAGAATTTTCCACACACTGTTTTAGAAGACCTGTTGCATAGCCAGGTGCTGTGCATCCAGACCCCTGACATTACTGGAAACAGGTAAGTGGGTGTTTGTGGAGTCAGTGATGGTTTTGACATTGTTTGGGATCCCATTACACCTGTTTCTGTACAAAGCTATCTGTGGTTCACCTGAGTCTCTAGACAGTCTATCTAAAATGCCACAAGCACCAAAGCTGCCTCCTGGGATAACCCTATCTCAGCCACAGCACCTCCCACCAAGGAGCTGGCCTGTGTGACCACTCTCAGACACACTACAGAACCCCACCTATAGCGTAACATGGATGTCACCTCTTTACTTGGCATCCAGAGGTTCCAAGTTTGTTATGTTTCCTCTCTTGAGCATGCCATCTAACAAGGAGATTTAACAACCTCAGTGCTGTGTAATCATGGAAACTCTGACCAGGTTCATCTTTCTGGAAAACTGATTCATTCACTAGGTGAATAGTAGCTAATACAATAGAGGTTATGCATGCTAAAAAAAAAACAACTCTATTTTTATAAACCACTATGTTTTATAGAGACACTGATCTTTGTACAATGACAAGTGCCCACAGAAAAATGAAAACCTTAGGCCAAATATTAGATCTTTGCTCTACATTTAATTAAAGGCTCGACTCCTAGTGAGCAGACTTCATCATGCAATCATTTTGGAAGGACCATCCATGTGGAGTAACACAACAGCACCCATGTGTTCTTAGTGACAAACTTGAAAAGGCCTGTTTTGACCCATTTATGTTTTAGGAAGTAAAGGATTCACTTTAAAGCTCTTCCCCCAGATGCTTGGGAAAGACCAAACAGTCTCAAAAAAATATCTGACTCTACCCAACGTCAGCATCATTAAGTAACATGTCTAAGAGCGTGTGTTGTTACCCTCAGAAACAAAGCCACCACTGACCTGTCTGGAGCTACTCCTTGCATATTTCCTTTACTGTGAAAGGCAAATTCTTTCTGGTTTTGATTTCTGCTGCTCAGAATATCTTCTTCCTTTTAGGAAGAAATGATAAGAGAAGATAAGAAAAATTGTATTTCCAATTTTGTTTTGACAAGCTGAAGGGTGTTTTCCTATCATAAATACTCTTAGTCAGTTAGAATTCAAGCTGTTGTGCTTCCTCCAAATCCACTCGAAATTTTAGCTGCCCATGTAGGCTTTAATCAACCTGAGTACTGTTCATGCACACTTATGGTTTCTAGTCTCCATGGCTGTGAACCTGGTAAACATAACTTCCACTCACTTGTCTTCCCTCGGAAACAAGTCTCGGGAAGATGCTATACCTCACTCTCGGAAACAAGTCTCAGGAAGATGCTATACCTCACTCTCGGAAACAAGTCTCAGGAAGATGCTATACCTCACTAGCAGGTCCTCAGCACTCATGGCATCAGACCCACTGGGAAAGGGAAATCTGTCAAACTGAAGCCATTTGGAGAGATGGACCGGAAAACAGGGGTCTGGAAGAAACACATCAACAACATCATCTGACTGGCAGCTGGTCACCCACAGTGCATTGGCCCAAAGGAGCCACATCTGTGAGCTTATTATCAGCCACACCATTTAAACAAGAAGGAAGACCCAGGGCAGACCTGGAGGCAGTGACAGAGCTAAGGAGCCTGGCAGAAGGTGAGCCTTCCAGAAGCCTCCAGATTCCATGAGTAGTCTCCAGGTCCCTTCCCTGACTCCCTGCTCCATCTTCAAGAATCCCCATTTAAGACACACCAGAAAGGCTTAGCAGGGATGCCCATTACTTGAAAGCTTAATTAGAGTGTAGAATTCTAAACATTTAGAAAAAAAAGACACGAATGCCATTTGCCCATTGAAGCTCTTGTTAACTTTTTGTTTCTGCAGGAGCCCAGTTTAGTCTGTACTGAGTGCATCAGTGAAAGAGAGGTTGCTGAAATAAGGTGGGGGGGGGGAGGTGAATGGTTACTGAGGGCTGAAGTTAAAGTACCAGTCTCCCCCTTAGGTTAGTAGGGTTGCCATGGAGCCCATCATCCCTGCATCTCTGGGGGACCTCCAATCCTGTTTGTAATAGTGTTCATGCAAAGAATAAGCATATGTTCTATGACTGTGGTATCATCACACCAACAGGAACTATTCATCATGCTGGAACATCTAGGAGGCAGGGTGTGGTGTGGTTATATAACAAGAAGGGAGAAGCATTTGGTCTCTTTCCATGGTTTCTTGTACAGCAGAGCCCTTGAAACTATTGAAGAGAACAAGGCTAGGAAGGTGTCTTATTCTGTTCATTGTCTCTAAACTGTATGTGTTTTCTGTCACAGAGCGTTGATACCCACTGAAGCTCCTGAAAGATCTCTGAGCTGGTGAGTGGGGAGCAAGACCCACAACACTGGTGCCATATGATATATATATATATACATATATATATATATGTATATATATATATATGTATATATATATATATATATCGCAGTGCAGAGCTGGAAGCTTACTATGGTGGTTTGGTTTTGGTTTTGGTTTTTCAAGACAGGGTTTCTCTGTGTAACTGTGTAACAGCCCGTGCTGTCCAGGAACTAGCTCTTGTAGACGAGGTTGGCCTTGAACTCACAGAGATTTGCCTACCTCTGCCTCTGGAGTGCTGGGAGGGAGTGCTGGGATTAAAGGCGTGTGCCACCATAGCCCTGCTAAAGTTGTTTTTTTTTTAATTTTTTTGGGGGGATAGGGGTTTTGTTTTGTTTTCTTTTTCGAGACAGGGTTTCTCTATAGCTTTGGAGCCTGTCCTGGAACGCACCCTGTAGACTAGGCTGGCCTCGAACTCACAGAGATCCATGTGCCTATGCCTCTTGAGTTCTGGGATTAAAGGTGTGCACCACCACCACTCAGCTTTACTATGGTTTTTACTATCTGGATATAGGTAAAGAATGCATTTATTGGCTTCAATCACCACCTAGGAAAGTCTCACAGCTGTTCCCAAACCTTATGTTACGTGTGTGTAGACATGCAAACACAAACACAAGTACAGGTGAGGTTCAAAGGTCAACCTCAGGTGGACGTCCTCAGGCACTCTTTACCTTGTTTATCAGTCATGGTCTCTCACTGGGACCTGGAATCAATCAGTTAGTCTAGACTGCCTGTCTAGCTGATGGCCTCAGGGATCTCCTGTATCTCCTCTCTCAGCACTTAGATTACAAATATGTGTTCCCGTGTACAAAATTTCACAGGGTTCTAAGAATCAAACCCAGGTCCTCATGCTTGCAAGGCAGGCATGTTACCAATGCTGTCCTCAACATCATGCTCTCCTTAGGAGGATGCCATCTCACCTCCCTCTTTTTTCTGATAAGCTCATGAGCTGTGATGTTGATTTATTAAGTTAAATTAAAAGATTGATACACAAAAGAACAGTATACAAAGTCATGCTAAGAATGGAATTTAAAAGGTATTTGCAGCCTGGGAGCCTTTCACAGACCCTCAGTTTATTTCAGTGGACTAGTATCTGCTCAGCCCACAGTACAGCTGACCCTGGTAAGTGTGTGTGTGTATGCAAGCATGCTTGTGTGTAGTGTGTGTGTGTGTGTGTGTGTGTGTGTGTGTGTGTATGTGTGTGTGTGTGTGTGTGTGTGTGACCCTCATCTAACACTGACCTGAGAAAATCCACTGGGACATTTGCGCATGTTTCAACATTGCTCATGTTTCAATTGGAACTCTCTATGACTGCTGGGCTCCGTTTTCTCCTCTGACTGTGTAAATCACAAACAGGATGAAATTAGCTGTGGTTTGATTTGTCAAAATTCTGTTATGTGAATAATCAAATTGGCTCAGTACAGTTTGGAACAATAGCTAAGTCACAGCATAGATTGACTCTATAGCTTTGATAAATGCAATTCACTCATTTTTTAAATAAAAACTAAATGTTTCAATCATTTTGAAATGAGACACATTTGCCTCTGAGTTATCTGGACTATTCTCTCATTTGTTACACTCCGTCTACACAGCGGGACAAAGAAGATAAGATGTATTTTTAGTAGTATTATGCATAAGCAATTCAAAGAAAAGGTAGATTTAAAAAATTTAGACTGTAAATGTCTTTCTACAATACTAGCAGAGAGAGAGAGAGAGAGAGAGAGAGAGAGAGAGAGAGAGAGAGAGAGAGACAGCATCTATAAGTATTCCACCATTGACCATTGTTGGGTAATATTTTACAGATCCCTCAGCTGGGTGACCACATGCTGACAAGACACGTCTTGAACTATGGATATGAAACATGAGATTAAACACTAGATGATAATTAAAGCTTATGGCCCCTGTGAGAGAAAGCAGATTTCCTAGAAAGATTTCCAGGTACCTCCATGTTGCTCAGGGGCCTAAGATGTTCAGTAGGAATGGTGTGGCAGCAGGAGGATTTTTTTCTTCTCCCTTTTTCTTTGGATTTTCCCAAACTTGAAATCAACAGAAACAATGTTGAACATTCAAAGTACTGTACTTAGTGACCATGGTGTTGTGTGAGACTTCATCTGATGAGACAAGACACTGGGCATACTGTGACTGGGCTCATTGGTTTTGGTTTAAGTATAAAGAACATATGAGGGACTCAAAATGTTTCACAATACCTTCGGTGAAGAATAAAATTTTATGTATCTAAGTAAGCTTCCGATAAAATGCTAAATATATTATTACCACTATGTTTGTTTATATCTCTCACTCTGATCCCCCCTAGTCTTTTATTTTTAATGTATGTATTTGTGCATATCTTGTGTGTGTGCCCATGCGTATGTGTGTGTGGAGGCGGAGGCGGAAAATTTCAGATGTTATCCTAATAAACAATGTCTACCTCTTTGAGACAAAGTCTTTCCTTGGCTTGGATTTCACTAGCATACATTGGTGTCCAGTGAGTCCAGGGAATCCTCCAAGTCTCCACTTCCAGTCACTGCTGTTACAAGCATACCCCACTATGCCTAGCTTTCTGCATGTATTAGTGGAACTCAAGCTCAGGTCCTTGTACTCACAAAGCAGACATTTTACCAACCGAGCCATCCTCCCAACCCTTCCCCAGCCCTTAGACCTGAAGGCAGCACAGTTGGGTTGAGTCGTAGACGAATTTGGGTCTTGGCTCCTGTTTTTCTTGTTCCCCATCTCTCATCCATTCTCAAGTCCACTTGCAGATCTCTAACTCCATCATCATCTGCACCTTAATGTCTACGGCAGCAGCTGACAGCTTAATGAGTGTTATACCTTTTGCCAACCTGTTCACTCTACCATAGAGAAACGGATTCTGAAGCTCCTTGAAGAAAATCAATGTCCCCGTCTCTTGCACATCTAACTTCTCAAACCCTCCATTTATGGTCTTCATTCCCCGAGTACAGAGGCATGGATTAGAGGTCCCCCCTTTCCTGACCAGCGAAGAGAAGCTGCCTGATACTTCCCTCGTCAGACTGTTGCTTCGTCATGAATTCTTTGAGACCTTTCCAACTTTCTCCCATTGTAAATCTGCTGTGCACTGTTGTGATTCTTGTGCCACCCAAATGAGACTGAAATCTCATGAGGAGACCACATTCTTTTATACAGACTGTAACCCCATTGTTGTCAATGGGGTGTTCCATGAATATTAATAAGATGAACATGAACTGTGAATTACAAAGATGAATTTGCTGAACTTTTGATATTTTCACAGTCATTTGGAGGTCACTGTTATGACCCAATCATCTCGAGGAAATTCTTTCTCAGCACACATAATACATTAAGCAGTGCTTTAACCTCTGGGGTTATAGTAATAACTATGTAATGTATTTCAAACCTTGGAGTCCAGAATAAGTTGATTTCTGGATTTGATGATATAAATTTTGTTAGTCATACAGCTGGATTGGAAGATTCTACCACTAACCAACTTGAATGAACTTCTCAGCCTCGAAGCTCTGGGTTCCTGATACTTAACACGAGAAGGTTGAAAGAGATCATCTAAGTTCTCTGCCATAACTCCATTCCCTCTTACTAATGTCTAATAGGGAGACTTCTACAGTGGCTCTTAAGAGGCTGTCGTCCCACTGTGACTCACTAGAGCTCCATATGGATGTGCTTTGGTATTGCTGCTTTCCAGCCTTCAGTGCGAAGCACGATTAATAAAAACTCAGAGAGAGAAATTGGGCTTCAACCTGGAAATCTGAAAAGCAAAACAGCCAGCCACTGGCTCTTATCTCAACCTCAGTCTGAAATGGTGATCAGAATCTCAGAATGAGACGTGTCTCATTTTGTGTCTCTAGTCTTGTTTTACAATCCTTGCTGGGGCTAGGATTAAAGGCGTGCACCACTGGGATTAAAGGCATGCACTGCCAGGTTTCTACGGCAACTAGTGTGGCTACTGGGATTAAAGGTGTGTGTCACCACCACTGCCTTGTCTATAAGAATGACCAGCATGGCTCTTTTACTTTTCTGATCCTCAGTCAAGTTTATTTATCAAAATACAAGTGAAATGCCACTACATCAGTGACCAGGGCGTGGCCCTTGAGCCTAAAGCCTTTAAAACCCACTTCCCTAAAATGTAAGAAAGAAACGGCTTCTCCTGTGTGCTAATAAATGGCTTTTAGCCTTCAAATGATCAAGTCCATATTAATAAATAAGTAAATACAGATTATCCCCCTTCAACCAAATGTTAACATTACATATTACTGGGTAAGGAAAGAATTGAATCATAAAAAATATTTCATCGATGAGTTAGGAGATAAATAAAACTGTATAATAAAAGTATAAAATAGAAGTACAAAAATACAATAATAATAAAAGTAAAAAATTATATCCAACTGAACAGTCTTAAGATAATCACCAAATTTAAAAATTATATAAACACTTCTGCTTTGTGCTTGGATAAGCAAATTATTATAAAAATCATATAATAGAAATTATTATAGAAACACACACACACACACACGCGGCAGCCATGGGGATTGAGGAAAGTGGAGGGATAGGGGAGTCCTGCTGGTGCGTGTCTCAAACCTCTATCCCCTAAGCTTTTTTGCATCTTCAGGGTTGTCCAGGTACAGTGGTTCTCAACTTTGGGAATATGGCTATTTATATCACTTAGTATGTTCTGATAACAACTATTTTTATCACCCAGTGCATTCTAATAAACACAATCAGGCTTGCTGTTGGTGAGTGCCAGTGTCAGGTATATCACGTCAACACTGCTCTGTGTCCAGCTTTACAGACAGAAATTCTGTGGGTCTGAGTCACACAGCTGCGTCCTTTGCTGTTAGTATTGAATGCTCCTCTGTCATGATAGAAAGCCCAGTTCCAACCATTCTCTCCCTCTCTTGCAATCCTTTGAGAGTTCTAGCAACAGAAAGATGGGTAGAAGAGTGACTATAATTGATTCACCAGATTTAAATCGTCGTGTTACTTAAAGCAGCAAAGTGAAGAATCTCGTGTGCTACTTTTTTTTATCCATTTTCTTGGGAACCTCATTTCTTAGGGTATTGAAAATCATTGCAATTGAAAAAGAAGAATGAGCTTAAATTAAGGGAGATAAAAATGAACTCTTTTAATATGAAAAGGAAAACTAGATGCACACCATTTGCTCAGGGCAGACAGGCTCCCCATTAGGTCTGCAGAAGTGATAGCAAACCCTTCCAAGGCATCAGGAGGCCTGGTCCAGGCCCAGCATAGAGGCTGCAAGGTGCTGGACCTCCAGCACTTCACGCACCCCTGCCTAACAAGAAAGCCTTGCTACACTAGCCAGGATCAGAGATCACCTCCATGTGCCTTTTAAAAATGCTATTTTAAGAAAAACTGCCCATTCTAGCTCTTCAATTTTTAAAAAATGTGTCAATGATGTGCTGACTAACTGAAGTGCCCTGTGCTGTACGAAAGCAGGAAGCTGCAGTGTGCAGGGGTGCAGATTAGAAGATGGAAACCAGGGTGGCATCTCCCCACTACTCACTTAGCCTATAACCAGCCTATTAGGAGAGCTTAGACAGGAGTGTGAAAAGCCCCAAAGATAGCAGGAGCACTTAAAAGGAGGTATCCACTGGGTTCTTTCAGCATCAAGGTCGGGATAATTCCTCTGTAATGAAGAGTTTCTGTGGACACATCATTGCCAGGCTACACAAAGAAACCCGCAAGATTCAAGTTAGTTCTCGGCCCCCATTGGCAACTTATCAGGTTGACCCATGCAGAGTGGCCAGGTGGAAATCAGTGGTATTATGGACTCAGATGACATACACAGAGCAGCCAACTTTCCCAAGCCAATAGACAGGCTATTGGAACTTCTATGCCTTAGTTTTTTTTGTTATCTTCAGAATAAAGTTAAGAACACTTTGTATGTGCAAGGAAGGGATGCCTAAGACCATATAAAGAATATAGGGCTTCACAGGAGACATGGCTCACTCTGTAAGAATTAAAAGATTACATTTCTGTCTCAGTTACCAACGAGACAATAGGACAGAATGGAGAGTATAAAGTCAGATCTATATTTGTGTCAAAGAGGAATGTAGCAGAAGTGGTGTTGTATATAACAGGAAAGTAAAGTACTTGTTTATCAATGTTGGAAAAATTAGCTCATTCTAAGGAAAGAAAACCATTTATATCCTAACCTTACTCTTTATGCAAAAATAAGTCCAATGGATTGACAACTTCAATGCAGAAACAGCTCTGTGAGTGGGGTGGGGGGTGGGGAAACTGCTTGATCACCTTGGATCAGGGAGGATTTCTTAAACAAGTCAGAAGACGCAAACAGAAAAGGAAAGAGCTGATGAAAATCCCTGCTCCAAAAATGCACGGCAGACAGGGTTAAAAGCTAGTGACAGACAGATGAGAGACAAAATACCATCTCACTGCATGCAGCCAAGGAAGGATTAGCACCAGAAGATTGACGAAATGCCTGCAAATCAATACAAACAAGAAAAGTAACCCAGCTGGAAGAGGGACAAAGGCTATGATTGCTCAAATCACCAAAGGGAATTCTGGATGACTGAGGGATGAAGAAGGGTTCTCATTGATGGCTAGTCAGAAAATTGCAAACCACAGGCACCAACTTACAGCTACATAGGACATTAATAAATGTTCAGATGTTAGCCATTGTTAGTAATCATCTGGGGTAGGGAATAGGAGCTGCTACAGTGGTGACTTTGCAAATGTGTGTATAGTCATTTTGATGAGCCATCTAACAATGTGAGTAGAATTTTGTGAGGACATGCCCCACAGTACAGGAGTCCTGAGAAAGGCACAACAGAGGCTAGAATGTGCATACACATGTGTAAAAATGCTAGAATTGGGATGGAGAGATGGCTTAGCTGCTAGGAGCATAGACTGCTCTTCCAGAGGGCCTGAGTTCGAGTTCCAGGATTTATGTCTCACAGCAGCAGGCTGCTTGTTTGTCCCAGCCACCCAGAACCAAAATAACCACACAGAAACTATATTAATTAAAACACTGCTTGACCCATTAGCTCTAGCTTCTTATTGGCTAACTCTTACATCTGAGTTTAATCCATCTTGATTGATCTGTGTATTGCCACATGGCAGTGGCTTACCGGCAAAGTTTTAGCATGTCTGTGTCCCCAGCAGTGGCTCCATGGCATCTCTTTGACTCTGCCCTTCTTTCTCCCAGCATTCAGCCCAGTCCTCTCCACCTACTTAAGTTCTGCCCTATCAACAGGCCAAGGCAGTTTCTTTATTCATTAATGGTAATCACAGCACACAGAAGGGAGGTGACTCCCACATCAATGTCTGGTGCTCACTATAATAATAAACAAACAAACAAACAAACCCTGCCTGTAATTCCAGCTCTGACTCCTCTGGCCTCTGCAGGCAGGTGCATGCATATACTTACACACAGACACATGCTTACATGTATAATTAAAAATAAGGAACAGAAATGCTAGGGGAGCTGTCTCAGCTAGTGAGCTTCTCTCATAGACATGAAGACCTGGGTTTGGTCCCTAAAACTTAGGGTTTAAAAATAAAAGCCACAGTGGTTTTCGCAATCCCAGGCTGTTGTTAGAGGTTTCTGTCCCACCCAGTCCTGCAGCCATTCAGTCCCAAAGAAACACACTGCGGTCTACATTAACTATAAACTGATTGGCCCATTAGCTCAGGCTTCTTATTAACTCTTATAACTCTTATTAGCCCATAATTCTTGTCTGTGTTAGCCACGTGGCTTCGTACCTTTTTCAGCAAGGCAGTCACACCTTGCTTGCTCTGTGTCTGGCTTCCTCTGCAGCTGGGTGAGTTCTTCAGACCAAAACTCCCCTCTTCCCCGAATTCTCATTGCCCCACCTCTACTTCCTGCCTGGCTAACTGGCCAATCATCATTTTATTAAAAAAAACAATTGTCAGGGTACAGACCATTGTCCCACAGCACTAGGCCAGAGGAGGGAGAGAAGGGAGAATCTACAGGATTCACTGGGCTGCCAGTCTCACCTATGTAGTGGGTTTCAGGTTGAGTGAAAGATGGCTCAGAGGGTAAGAGCTTGCTGCCAATCCTAATGACGTGGGTTCAGTGTCTTGGAACTAGCATAGCAGAATTAGAATCAACTCTCACAAGCTATCCCCCAACATGATGACCTGAGTTTGATTCCCAGAATTCAAATGATAGGAGGAGAGAAGTGACCCCATAAGTTGTCATATGACCTCCACATGTACATTGTGTTAAACCTGCACACACAAACACGTATTAGATGGGGTGAAGTTACGTCTTGTCTCCACACACCTGTGCACAGGTACTGTATACCTCCATGCACACTGTGCACACACAAGAATATGCATAAATGCTAGATGCTAACAGCAAAGACAAAATAGTTTAATGTGTGATTTGCTCATGCAATGTGTTGGTGATGTGGCGCTCAAAGAAGATGAATTAATTACCAGGGACAGATGATGAAACACAATGGCAAAACAAATCATGAAGGAAAAAAATCTGTTAGATGCTTGGCCTTGTAGACTATACAACAATATTTACATCTGAGAACACGCAGGAAGCACTGTGGCTATTTCGGAGGCGTTATGGGTCAAGGAGGATGTCCACCAAGTGCTTCAGAATAAGTGCCCATGTGCAGCCAGGCAGTTGGTGAGGAGGACAAACAAAGAGAAGAAAACAGGTTCCCAGGCCAGGATTGTTCTCTTTAAGGTAGCACAAACATCAGCACTACTCACAGTCATACAACTTCCCGCACTCCAAGACCCATACAGTTACAAATAATAAAGAGAACATTCTAGAGTCGAGATGAGGGGGTAAAAGTCAATTACCTATCTTTAATTTGTAAGGATAGAAAGGGGCTAAGATAAACCTGACTGGCGTCAGTCATTTCTTCAGATAAGTGGCTGGCCCCTTGGACAGCCCTTTCACAGTCAAGGGGTAATTGAATGTTAATTCCACTGACCTTATTTGCCACAGCTCCTCCATCCCCCAGCACCCCTGGCTGTCAGGCAGCATGCCTTACATAGCTGTCGACTTAATGTTTTTCTTTTGACTGAATTTTTTACCTGAGGCATTTCAGTCCTGTAACTTCAGCAATCAATTTAGGCCCAAAGCAGCTCAGGCCTCAGTTCCCTGGAAGCAAGTATTTGCATGCAAGCTAACAGCTTAAGCACCAGGGAAATGAGCTCCATCCAAACAGATGGAAGGGAGGTTTTATGCTAAATCACTCCACAGATAATTTGCCCATACTAGAGCTGGGCTTTGTGACACTGGGAGCCTCTCTCTCTCTCTCTCTCTCTCTCTCTCTCTCTCTCTCTCTCTCTCTCTCTCTCTCTCTGGGGGTGTGGTGTGGGTGTGGGGGTGTGTATGTGTGGGGGTGTTAGTGTGTGGGGGTGTGGTGTCTGTGTGTGAATGTGTGTGTTTGTATGTGTGTGTGTGTGTGGTGTGTCTCTGTGTGAATGTGTGTGTTTGTATGTGCTTGTGTGTGGGTGTTGTCTGCATGGTGCAGCTAATATCAGCTATAATTTTGCACCATGTATTGCAAGTAGTAAACTATTTCTAAAGCTGTTTGTGTTAGTAATCCTTAGCCAATGCTTTAGGAATTAATCATGAATTTCTAATAGCTAGAAATGTCGTAAAAGGAGAGATGGTTTGAAATGTAATTTGAATTGAACTGAGACTGTTAGAATTTTGTGTGTTTTAATTTTTAGACAACCCAATTTCTTATAAGACAGACATGTATTATGAAGAACCATCATTGCTATTTTCCCTGAGAACTTGTCATTACATTATTTTTTTTTAATTCTTAGCTTCCACAATAACATAGCAATCATTTCTTGCTCTTTGCAAGGACAGAGGGTGAAACATTTGCTGGGATCTCCAGCACAGGCCAGCAAATTCATTTACCAAGTCTGGGTTTTTGACTGAGAGAGAAATGGCCACATCTGTTGTCCTGGCTGTGGAAGAAATAGTCAGGGTTCCTCTTGGACTTTTTCTGTATCCTCCTACAGAATAAAGCTAATGGAGCCTAAATGTGACTGGCATATAAAACATCTCCTCTCCAGATATCTGAGGGTGTTTGGAGGAAGAACAAACAGTTCACCTCTCAGCTGTACCAGGGAGGAGAGGGGAATTTAGGCAGCTGGCCCCAGGGAATGGTATTCAATATTCTAACTCCACCAGACATAGGCCAGGAAGCCATCCCCACAGCCTAATGGTAAAAATAAAAGCATTTCACCTCCCCCACAGGCCTGCAGGTCGATGCTATGAAAGAAAAGATTCCTTAGTAAATAGCGACATACCCACTTATGTAAAGCAAGAAGCACCCGAAGACACTTTGAAAAAATACACCAAGAATACAGTCAGGGAACTAAAACCTGGCAGGGTCTCAGCTACACCACTGGTGAAGATACCAAGCCCCGGTACATTGACAGGCATTTCCCTGAAGCAGAATCTCGCTCCATAGCCAAGGCTAACCTTGAACTCGGGACCTTCCTGTCTCAGTCTTCTGTGTACAGCACTTATAGGTCAGTGCTGCTGTGCTTTGCTCTATGACACTCTCAGCAGGGAAGGGAGTGGCACCCACTTCCCTTTGCTCAAGCCACTGAGAGCCGACCTGAGCAGCCACAGCTCCCCTGCCAGCCTAGGTAGGACTAGACATGCTTTCTCTCGCCACCCAAATCCATGAGTTTTCTCCTTACCTCTACCTGCACCCTCTCTACCTCCACCCCAGACACCAAACTGCAGCAGGCTGGCCTTCCCAATTTCTTCCTCCCTGTTTTCACCGCTGCATACAGAGTCTCCTGTCTTGTCTCTCTCCTAGACCAGGCCTCTCCCTCTGAATGACATCGCTCAATCTCCTCTCGCTTTCAGATTGCCCTCCACCACCCCCCCCCAGTAAAATTCAAATCCTCCTAAACCTCAGAGATGGTCTATGTCATCTCCATGTTAAAATTCCTCCCACTGGGCACGACTTCTTATTCTTAAAGAAGGAGAACAAAACCTTTAGTGGGGTGTTATTTACTTTTCTTATTGCTGTCATGAGATATCTAGTAAAAAAACAACTAGAGAGGGTTTGTCCGGAATCAAGAAGAGAGCTCCTTATTCTTCCCCTTTGGCTAACAGACAGCAGACACCAAGGAACTGGGATTTCTTAGGAATCTCTTCCTGGGAGAAGAAAAAAAGACTGAAAGCTGATGATGATGCCAGCTAGAGGGGAATCTTGTCTCCCAAGAAGTGATTTCTCAGACTGACAGTTTTTAGGCCACCTTGCAGGAGCTGAGACAATGATCCCTTAAGGATAGGCAGGGCATCTTGACTGGAAGTGTGTAGACAGGCCCACCTCTTGCCTTCTATTTAAACTTAAACCTCACGTCAGTATCAAAAAGATAGACAGTGGGTGTGAGTTGCTGGAACTCTTGATTTGTTCCTCTTCCCAAAGTGGCCATACTGAATAAATCTTTCTCCTTTCCGCTGCTGCTTGTCTAATTAATTGGCCCATGGAGACTGAGGGGCTAACCCTAGCTTGTTAGGGCTGCCAGGGCCCGGACTCTGACCCTAACAATTCCAGTAACAGGGCAGAAGTTTAATTTGGCTTAGGTTCAGAAGGTGCAATCCATTGTGCCCGTGAGAATGTGTAGTGACTTGGAAAGGTTTGAACTGTGGCAATAGGAGCCAGCATCTCACATGTTAGTGGATCAAAAAGAAGAGAGGGGTCAGGAAGTGGGACCAAGTGAAAACCCTCATGGTCCACCCCAGAGACTCAGTGACCATCCATCCAGAACACCCCACAACCTCCCATAACAGCACCAGCAGCTGGGGTTCAAGTGTCCACACGAACAGGCAAAGAGCATTTCAGGATTTCACAAGAGTATGGGCCTCAAGAATTTACCTGAGTAAGAGTTGTTGGATGCCATTGATTTGTGTGGGAAACTAGTCCTGTGGGTAGTGAAGGCTTCTTAGCCTGCGTGTGATGGAGTTACAAGAGCTTCTTGAGGAGAGAGTTCCGGAGAGGTCAGTGTGAGAATGAAAAGTAAAAATCAAAAAGAGATAAAGGGCCTTCAGGGTCATAGTAAATGTTTGAGAAAACTAAGCAAGAGGAGGGCACAGAAGGCTGAGAAGCTGTGCGCTCACCATGATGAGCTTGGCATTGAGGGGCAGACTGATGGGTTGCAATACCACCAGAGGCAGGGAAGACAGAGACAACCAGACTGTCCAAGAAATCCATTTGATTGGCCCCCTCTTCTCCCATAGCATGCCCTGCATCTCGGTTCTTTTAAAACACCCTCCCTTGCTTCTCCCATCTAGGATGGCACTCTGCAGTCTGGACCTTTCTTGACGTAGGTCCCCTTGGGCTGGAGACTGTATCATAGGAAGAAGCACTTCCTGGCAGTTCCCAGCTGGATGGGTGGGCTCATCTCATCACCCTGACAGCTGCTTCCTGATGTTCTAAGTAGTTCTTAGTGTGAGCTGTTTGTTTTTCTCTTTGGCTCTCTACATGGTATCATTAGTTCACTGGGGCTTGACAAGCTTTATCCTAAAGTGAATGGTACAAGTGAAGACACGTTGAAACTCCCTGAAGTAGAAGCATTCCTGGTCTCTGGAAGAGATGAGATGTAATACCAATTATACAGTGCTTTCATCTTCAAAGCCCCATGCAAACATTGTCTAATTAACCCTCCTCGCTATATACCCAGAAGGCAGGGAAGCATCATTAAGCCTGGGCTTCATAGGGAAGAGACTGGAAACCACAAGGCAAATGACAAGGCCTCCACCAGAATGGCTTAGCGTTGGTGCCAAAACTAGCAAAGAAGAACTCCTGACCCTCACTCCTAAGCCGGGGCCACGGAGGGAATCAACACTCAAACATAGATTTATTGCAAAGGTCATGCCCAATATCTCGTCTTAAAGCTTATCAGAGAATAAGGAAATAAATCGTGCTCCGGCAGGGAGGCATACTTTGGGGTCCCGGGGCTGAGTTTGTACTGCCTAGTCCCATGACCTCACCATACTTTGAATTCCTCATCTGCCAAAGGGGCCCTGTGAGCCTGCAGTTGCCAGCCGATCACAGTGCTAAAACAGCTGGTGAAGTCTCAGAAGAAGAACTTTAATGATGTCCTCAGACATGGATCGTGTTATCCTCTGGGAAAACTGTAAGAGAGATGAGCGTACATCCTCCCTCCACTGTCACTTCCTCTCCTCAGGACTTCTTCCTTTGCATCCTCAGTCCCTCCTCCGGCAGGGTGATCTCAGAAACAGCCCCCAAGTCCCTGGTTTGAGCTTAAGAAGCAGGTTAAGGTTGCACTCGCACCAAGAGGCTTTTCATGTTTGCTGTGTCTTGAAGCCATGGTAAGCCAGGGTGAAGTCCTGAATGGTGCTCTGCCCTCACTGCAGAGAAGGCACATGAGTTGGCCGAACCCCAGCATCCCACCCCACCCCCCCACAGCATCGACTCCAGTAGTGGCAGGTGGTGATTTGTGACTATTTACCAGAGCCAGGCTCTAGTCTGAAAGGAAGTTACGTGTTACAGGGGGAAAGATGTGCTCTGCTTTTTCTACTACTGTGAAATAATTTCTGTGCCTTACTCTCTTCATAGCTAAAGGTAACCAGGTATACCCACTAGGGTGACCAAGATGATTAAATGAATCAGTGCCCATTGAGGCTCAGCACAGAGTCAGCTACATGAGTGTCACAATGAACCCACTATTGTCACAGGTACTGGTTTGTACTCTGGGTACCTGTGGTAGTAGGCTGATGGCATGAGTCCCAGTTATAGACAAGAGGCTGAAAACTCCAAGTGCACATTTTACAGCAAAGCAGCTAAGTAGTGGTAGATTTGAGATCACACTGTGGAGGATTCACAGCTTCCAAGTCCTTCCAGGGAGCATCGTTGGGCTGCCAGTTACCAGTCTGGTCTCAGGTCTCAACTTGCATTAATTAAACATAAAATCCTGTTTGTCTTGGTTTGCTCATATTTATTTATTCATCTATCTAATTAGAGATAGGGTTTCATGTATCTTAGGTTGGATTCAAACTCATTATATAGCTAAGAATGGCTTCTCTCCACTTCCTGAGTGCTGGAATTACAGACATGCTCCACCAACACCCATCTTATGCAGTGCTGGAGACTGAACTAAGAGTATTTTGCATGCTAAACCAACAATCTACTAACTGAGCTATAACCCCAGCCATTTTTGTTTATCTTTAAAACACACACACACAAAAATATCCACCACAAAAGTTTGGCCACAAACCCCCAAAAGAATGAGAAAGGTTTAGAAAATTTTAGAAGACTCTCTCTTCAAACGTGTAGGGTTTTCAGTACCTGTTGCAGGCTGAGCTGAACTTGTACTATAAACAAGTGGATGAAGGGGAACCAGGATTTGAGGGCTTAGGTTATCTGCACTTCATGGCTCCTCCCCTGGTGGGGATGATTGACAGTAAGGCATTGGACCCAAGATAGTTTAACAGGGCCCAGAGTTAGAAACCTGGCAGAGAATGCAACATGGAAGACATTTCACACCGTCATGAGTAACAAACCTGCGCACATTTCCTAAGCTAGAAAGCCCATTCTCTTTAAGATCCCATATATTCTTGTTGCCTGCTCCCTCCTAAAGTTCTCCAAGGAAGGCCTCTTGTCAGAGGGAGGGACCCGTGGTTCTACAGAGCTCTGAGTCCCTTTAGGAAGGCAGAAGGAAGTGGGTTCTTGGCACAATCTTTAGAATCCTGTGGTTCTTGGTCTGCACCACAGGAATTTCCCCAGTCCTAGCTGATCCTGATTGCCAGCTTGACCGGATCTGAAGTCAACTAGGACCACATCTCTGGATGAGTCTGTTAGCACATTTCCAGGAAACTCTAACTCAAGTGAGTAGATCCTCCCCCAGAGTGGGTGGCACCTTCCTTTGGAGGCTCACACATAAAGAAATCTGAAAGAAAAGCTGTCTGCCTGCCTTCATCCCCAGTGGGTCACTGCATCCACCTAGTTACTGAGGCTGCCCTTCATTGACATCCACATTCTTCAGTTTTCCAATGTGGGCTGAAGACCAATGGCTCTCCAGGAATTCTCCAGGCCTTCAGAGATAGACTGTGATGCTGAGATGTCCAGACTCACTGACCAAACAGATTCAGGCTTCTCAGCCTGTCCAGTGTGAAGACGGACATTGCTGGACCACCTCCACCATATCCAGTTGAATATCTTCTCCTTGTAACATCAATACATCAATTTCCATCAATTTTGTTCCTCTAGGGAAAACACCAGCCCTCCTGGTTTGATGTTATTGGTTGTTTGTCTTTCTGTCTTGTGGCAAACTATCCTGAAGTCACCAAAGACAGTGAAATATTTCTGTTTAGAACCCTGCTTAGGCCTGAAGGATGTCCACTCTACATACACAGTAGGCCTTGGGGATGTCCACTCTAAGGGGCTGTGGACCTGTCCTGCTGTATTGCCCTCCCTGTTCCCCAGGACACAGGCATGGAAGGAGCATGCATCCTTCCTTCTCCATAGCAGCAGCGGCAGTAGCAGCGCTGTTTTCAGAACTAATCATAGGATCTCTTAAATGACAGCACCATCTCATTCTGCCTCGTGATTTGGCTAGCAGGAGCAGCTCCGTCTGCACCCCAGGATAGGAATAAGCAGACATCACAGTGATCTTTAAAAGACAGGGTCCAGCTGGCTATTCCTTTCCACCTGCAGCAGCCGCCCCCTTGGCACTCCGACCCAGGTGATGAGGTCCAGGGGTAATAATTATGCTAGCAGCACCCAGCTGCCTGTAGAACATATTGCACTGTAATGCTGATCTGAGCATTGTTTCCTGTTCTCCCAGCAGGATTTTGCTACAATTTGTACATATATCCTTCACCCTCATGAATAATGTTCCCATTCAAATCTGTCATGGCAGACTGTGTGTTCTGGAAGCCCCTTAATGGCAAAGGTGAGTGGTTTGCCAAGCTCAAATGTATTTTCCGATGCCTGTTTCCCACTGGTTGTGCAAATGGCACCCATGGTGCCCAGGCTCTGCCTCATTGTCACTGCGTTATCCTTTAACAGGCATGGCGAGTGCTCCCTGTGCCCAGCATGCTAGAGGATGAATAGAAACATAATGTTTCTGCCAAGTTGAGTTTTCATTTAAGCAGAGTGAGCAGGAGAAGAAACAAACAGTAGGGGGAAGATGTACAACTCACACTGAGGTGAGACCGTGGCGAAACTGGGCCAGATGTCTTTGTTGTGAGGCCTTCTGATACCTCCCACAGACAGCTGCTGCACGGAGGGAGGCCATTGTGGGGTGAACTTGAAGGACTTTTCCCCCTGTAATAAGGCTAGCACTCTATTTGGGACATGCCTCCTAAAACAGGACACTGGTCCTGCTCCACGCCGCCTGGCTCGTCTATCACGACCCTAACCTACAACCTCAGCCTCCCTTCCGTCTGCTGCACTGTCCTATCATTAAACCCGAAGAGCTCTTTATGCCCCTGTGGGGAATATTTATCACACCTTTGTGTGTGTGTGAGAGAGCAGACTTTTGTATGTCTGGGTCCCTACCTCCAAAAGTGAGCCAGTGCTGCCTTCTGGTGTTTTCCTCCCTAATTGGCAATTAGGCACACTGGCATGCCCAGCTGTACTGATTTTTATTTTAAAGCAAGTATTGATTACAATTCTCTAGTAAGTGTAATAAAGGAGTGGGAGAGTAAGCACCTCTAACAGGTATAATCCACAAGAATAAGGTGTTGATCCAGCAGTTTTCAGGATGGTACAGAGGGCAGTGCTGTGTGCTATGGCTTGACATCCCAAGGTACAAGGAGGCTGCCTGAGCTTCCCCCCCCCCCCATGTGGTCAGAACCCATCTCAGTGTCAGAATACCAGCTTTAGGGTTTTCTGGAATTTTGACCTGAGCCTGGTTATCCTATCTGAGTTGCTGATTCAGGTTTTTCAAGTTGCTCTCTGATATGACTCAGTGGTGTTTCCTGTGTGGTCAAGCATCTTACCAACACGAGAAATGAGTATTCCCAAGGCAGGCATGCTGGGCCCAGGGGTCTGCACGAAGTAAGCAGATTTCCACTGGTGTATCACTACTGATGATCTTAATGGAACAATCCCCGCCCATGGGATGGGCTGTGGGGCCCTAGAAGAGCCCTCTTTGTGTGATTAACTTCCGTGTACTTCATGAGGTTGAGTGGTTATAAGGAGAAGCAAGTGATTCCTAAGCTTGATTGTTATGCTTGCTAACCTGCAGCTGTTCCTGGGACCCTTGGCCTTCATGCTAATGACCAGATATTTAGGCCTAATTCTCTTTGAAGCTGTGATCACCTCTCCCCAGAACTCAAACCCCACCAAGTCATCAAGAATTGAGTGTGTGTAGCGATGATAATCAGCCTTATAGTGTGCAAATAGAACAACCCAGGAAAGACAGGCTTGTTTTGTTTTAGCTGCATTTAAGAGCTTTAAAAAGGAGGAGGGGGGGTGGGGAGAGAGAGAGAGAGAGAGAGAGAGAGAGAGAGAGAGAGAGAGAGAGAGAGAGAGGAGAACAAGGTTTTAAAAATATGAAAATATTTCCAGAAGTTGTTCGTCAAGCCATACGTGAAGACCAGAGTCGGGCCCAGACTACCTGACTCTCAGGTCCCAAATTTGACCTCCTCTGATAGTTACAGGGATTGGGAAACACAGATTTCCTTAGCTAAAAAGGGAGATCAGTCTGTTTAAGATGAAAACCGTCAGGGGTAGAGACACAGCTCTGTTGGCTGAGTGTTTACCTAGCAGGTGTAAAGTCTTGATTTATGGCTGAACTATTTTCCTAGCCACAAGTAGGAGACCATACCCTCCTTTTGGGATGGTATTCAGCAAGTATTTCCCTCCAGCAGAGTCCCAGCTGTTCATCAGTTCTACCACTGGGTCAATAAGATTTTTGACTATGCAGTTACTTCTCACAGTACATTTTAATAATAATAATAAAGACGATGAGGACGGGAAGATAGGACAGTCAGCAAGGTGCTTGCTGTGCGAGCGAGGCCCCAGCCTGATGGCCAGATTTCCAGCTTGCAGTTCCAATGTTGGAAGTTGCAAAAAGAAGAGTCCCTATGCTCATTGTCCAGTCAGACTAATCAGTGAGTCCTGGGTCCCAGTGAGAGGCCATCCAGAAAACAGAGGTTGACCTCTGCCTGTCACATGCACACTACCAAGAGCACAGGGAGACATACACCGCCACACACACACACACACACACACACACACACACACACACACACCACA
>NC_022011.1:36724766-36737716 GCF_000317375.1 Microtus ochrogaster | reverse complement strand
CACACACACACACACACACACACACACACACACACACACACACCACATAAAGAAAGACTTTCCAGATCATCTTCAGCTACCTAGTGAGACAGCCTGATTAAGAAGACCTTTTGTCAGACAAAATAACAAAAACAACCACAAAAAGGAGGTGGGTGGTCAAGATAATTCACACTATGGCTGCTTCTTCAGTTCCCTCTAAGCCTATTGCTGACGTGATTACAATGTCCTTCAGTCCTCAAGGTTGTTTCCTTTTCCTGGTGTGTGTTTGCCTGATCTGTTGTTTTTCTCTCAAACACTAATAAAAATCATTTTTACATGTCCTCCCAATTCTATTACTAAATTATTTTGTTAGTAAAGCTAACAACACAGGATATGCTCTGCCAATCCCATGACTACATTCATTTTTTTTTCCTCGCTGTGACTAAAACACCCAATACAAACAGCCTAACAGAATAGGGGTTGGTTGTAGCCCCAGGTTTTAGTGGGCTCTATCCATTATGGTGCGGTATGAATGCTGCATTTCGGAACAAGGAAGCTCACGTCATGGTGGCCCCAGGGAGCAGGGAGGCAGAAATGCCAACACTTAGCTGGCTTCTCTTCATGCCATCCAGGCCCCCAGCCCATGGGGCGGTACCACCCACATCCAGGGTGGATCTTCCTCCACAGTTAGTGCTCCCTAACATCACCCTCAGAGACACTAAGAGATGTGCCTCAGTCTTCTCAATTCTAAATCCAGTCACGTTAACAATGCAGACTGACGACCACAGAGACCAAGGAAGATTCCAAGTCCACCATTTTCAGCACCAGTGCCCTATGAATGGTGGTCATATGTGTGTTGTGGCCAAAGTTGTAAATGTGGCCATTGTTCATATGTCATCACGTTTCCTCTGGCGATACTCCATGATACTCGGGGTCACCATCATTCTGAAAACACTCTCATGGTCATATTCATGTTTGGATCAACTGAGTCCACTTTCAGTCTTTGCCTTATTGAGTACAACTCAAATTTGCCATGATCACACAACCTAAGGGAGAGATCAGATGTGCCAGCCGAATGCTATGGTAGAATGTAATGTGCTTTATGTAACATCCATGTACTAAAGGAAATCCAAATAACCTCATGAAGGATTAGTTAAAAACAGATAAAACCTCAAGGCCAGTCCCAGTGACTCATTCCTCTGCCTCCTAAAGGTTCACAACCTTCCCAAATAGCACCGCTAGCTAGGGACCAAGTGTTCCAACATGTGAGCCTAAGGGACCATTTCATATTCAAACAGCACTATACCATGAGAACAGGGGAGATGTCCAGATTGATAATGAGTTCCTGGCCACCTTCTCCAGGGAGAAGGTCCAAAAACCTACATATCACCTGAACCATGAGAGAGAAAGATGATCCTGACAAGTCCACAGTTACCCCTAACAACAGTTCAACACTCCAGTACAGGGAGTTGTGCGAACACCTGCCTTAGTTACCTTTCTGTTGTTGTGAAGAGATACCATGATCAATGCAACTTTAAATGAAAGAGTTTATTGGGGCTCACAGTTCCAGAGAGTTAAAGCCCATGATCATCATGGAAGGGTGTATGGCGGCAGGCATGGCACGGGCATAGTAGCTGAGAACTTTATCACAAGCACAAAGCAGAAAGAAAGAAAATTAACTAACAATGGTGTGGGCTTCTGAAAGCACAAAGTCCACTCCCTGTGATGTACCTCCTCCAACAAGACCACACCTCCTAATTCTTCCCAAACAGTTCTACCACCTGGAGCTCAAACATTTAAATATATGAGCTTATGGGGGTTATTCCCATGAAAACCACCATAACATGTTCCTTGGGAATCACCATAGCAATATTTTATTTTTCTTGCATGACTGGAGATTTTTTTCCATATGTTCTTATGTATTTGAAATAAAAAAATTGAAAAAGCACAAATTAAAAAAGTAATTATTGGGGGTTTTCCATGTGGCTCATTTGGTAGAATGCTTGCCTAACATATAGGAAGTCCTGGCATGATGACACAGGCATGTATTCCTAGTGCTTGGTGTAGAACATTATTATCAGAAAGTCAAGCTGATCCTTGGCTATATATAGGGAGTTTGAAGCTGGCCTGAGATATACATTGTTTAAACACAATGTTATTTATCTTCAATGTCAGAGTCTGCTTTTGAGTAGTTACTATGTATATTCTCATGAATATATGTAGCTTTTACTTGGTCCCTTTCTTTCCCCTGGCTAGCAGCCTAACCACCAAGAGCAACCAAATCCTTTACTCAGAGGTGGCCTTGCTCTCCAGGAGCCAAGCAGCAATGCTTCTCTTTCCTCCACTTATCCCGAAATAAAAACGGGAAGAAAACAAGCCTAACATGAGCACCCTCGCCACTTGTTACCTGTGATTAGTTCTCCGATAGAACAGACCAGAAGTAGAAACAGTACTGCTTCCAATATACTTCTGGAATCTTCTAGAAATAACTCCTTACCTCTTTTGCAGAGTCTGTTTAATGAGTCAGCTTAGAATTTTGAGTATAACTTTTTATGTCAGATTTGACAACTAAGTTCAGATAATCATCTTTCATTTCTAAAAGTAATCAAGAGGAAGTCCACTTTGCGTCCACTGACATATTGTCTCACTTTTCTTATATGACCTATATTTGAAAGGGGGGAAGCATAGTGCTTCTCCAGGGTATCTGTGATGCTCATTATCTCTGTCATCAGAAAGCACTCATTAACTCCTAATTGGGTAGGTGCTTAGTTAGATGGTCCCTGCGATTTCAAGCTATACCGAGCTGAGAGCAGAACGCATGATGGAAGACACTGGAGTCTGCAGAGGGTTTCATTCCATACCTTTGAAAGTATGTTCAGTCCCAAGGGATTTGTTCTGTGTGAGTCTCCAGATAGCGAGGCATAAGACCAGAGTGGGGAAGGGAGGGATGGTGCGCATGCCTGCTGCAAACGGAGTCTAGTGTCTCTCCCTGAAATATAGATATGCACATATCTACATTCCTTGAAACAAGCCCCTGTAATGAAGGCATCTCCCCCCAGAGACCTGTATATTTAATTAGAATGGATTTCTGTACAGCTTGGCTCACCAGGATAGCCTCAAGAGATGAACGTCTTGTTATGGGAAAACCCAAGAGACTCAGCAGCCAATCTTCCTCTGGCATCCTTGGTACGGAGGGTGTGGGAAGCCCAAATTCTCTGTCTGTGATGAAGACACAGAATGGAGTCCCTGCCTGCTGACCATTTTCAGGAACTCAAGTGTCCTGTTGTTTGCTGCAGTGGATCCCCCTGCATCTCTGGGGCAGAGTTCAAACCTTCAGAACCTGGCCTTGACTCTCAACTATTGGCAGCTCAGCAAGCATCTCCCTGTCGCCCATATTCAGGACATGATGGTTCCCATACCCAGTGGACTAAAGTCCTTCAAATGCAAACTTTATTGTCTTTCTGTTCCAATAAAAAAGGCATTCTTGCTTACAGCCCATGTTGGTCCATTGTGCTCCTTAACCCCTTCTGGAAAAGGTTTTAACATGAATGGTTTACATGGGCACTTATGGCGTAAAGAAAAAATGTAATGGTCTCAAGGTGATGATATTTTGGATAATTTCAATTTTTGAAGCTAAAACACAAATAGGCACTGAAGTTTCTTATGCAGCCAAAATAAAAATTAATGCATATTAAAATATCTTGTGTTGTACCGATTCTTTCAGTTGACAAAATATGAATGAATCTTTAAAACCATTCATTGAGGGAGACAAGGACCATCATTTACATTTCAATAGTAAAGTTTGCTGTCCTTTGCTAAATTCAAAAGCTATGAAAAAATTGCAGGTTCATCTTGGAAAACTCTCCTTTTTTCATGAATGCAGTTTTTAATTTTATCATTTTATATTCAACACTCACTACACACAATTAGCACATATATAGTAATGTTTTTCTGAATCCATTAAAACATTTCACTGAATTGTCATGGTTTCATTTGATTCATGAATTTATACAGAAGAAAACAATGTTTTAATAAACTAAAATTATGTTTTTGTTAAATCATTCAGTTTTATGAAGACCCATTTTCTACTGCTCATCAACATTTCATGAAAGATATACAGTGCAATGTATTAAGAAAAACAATTTGTGTTTTCTCTCCTTTCTGTGAAATCAAATGTGTATAGAAGTGAAGACCTTTACTAGTGGATGTCTTTCATCCTAGTGACCCATCGCACGCTACTATTAATCCTCTTCCTAGCCTATGGAATTTCAAAAGTGATGTAGATACAGAATGTTGAACTCACATTGGAGGGTGTGTTGAATAAAATATGCCAGAAAGTGCCACATCTGCACAAACACATGCCACATTAGCCACTCTGATAATGTGTATTAGGTACCTAGAGATGTCTTCTCAAAACTATCTCCTACTGCCTGCTTAAAAATGACCAGGTGTTCCATGGAAGCAGTGCCCACCTGGGTTCCTGACTGCATGGTAAAATGTTTTCTGTCACTGTGGAAAACAACTTCAGACAATTGACGCGGGCAAAGTTTCATTTTGGCCCTTGATTCTGATTTCTCCCACAGCCACTTGTCCCTGCGTCTTTGTTTCTTTGCATGTGTGGTTACACAGCACATCATGGTAAGAACATGTAGCAAAAGGAAAACTATTTATTTCGTGAACACCACACATAGCAACGATGGACACACACACACAGATACTGAGGTTCGGTATCCATCCAGTGACTTAGCTTCCACTAGACTCCACCTCCTGAGGGTACCATTGCCTTCCCATAACACTACAGGCTGGGATACTGAACGTCCAAACTGTACCAACCCATAATACCAACCAACCTGTGATTGGTGTCACTTTCAAATATTTCTATTAAGGAAAGTGTTTCAGAAGGGCTTCGGACTCCGGTGTGCATATACCCCAGATCCCGGTGGTAACTAGCTCTCACAGTAGCCTTTAGAAAACTGTTGTGTCAAGGATGCTTACCAAACAAACAACAAATTCTCAAAACCAAACCCAAAAGATATTTCCCAGGACTTAGCAACTGAACAAAGAATAAAGTCATGACCAGCCCACTCTAGAGCAGGAAGCTGTCAATTCAGAGTTGCTGGGAGTCGGGTTAATTTTTAAATGGTCAGAGGTGATTAGGAAACCAGCTCCACTCTAAATGTAAATAAGTCCCCCACTCACTTCCTTCAGGCGGGCTCTGATCTGGGCAGTCTCCAGCTACTGAGCCTGCTGATGAACTGAAGAACTGCAGCCTGGTTCATGATTAACCAACCCGCCCTCGGAAGCCCTGGCTTAGCAGCCATGCTTGTAAGCACAAGCACACCCAGGACCTCTTTCTTGACAGGTTCACTGGGGAAAGTTGGTTTGTCACCAAAAGTGCTGATGATGGATTGCTGACCAAATATTTAGCTGAAGGTGGTGTCGTTTCCTTCAACCAACAAGTCTGAGAAGTAATTTAAAAGAACATCCCAGCAATTGAATTTTTGGTCCTTTTTCTGATAACAGTATTTCTGTCCCTTCAACTCCTGGCTTCTGGAAAGAGCGGGATGAATTATTTATTTCCCCACTAGCTCGCTCCAGCTCTCTCCCTGTGCAGGCGCTATTCATTCCTCTATCTTATCGTAACGAGCCAGGTCAGCCCAGAGCTGAACTTAAATCACGACTGCTTGGTGTTGCTGGCTTTATGGGTCTGGATGGCCTACTTTATGGTGTTTGTACTTCCCTGCAGTTGGTGTGCTAGTCTAAGATTGTGTAACTGCTTTACCCCAGGAACCCTCATAAAAATGAGAGAGCCAGCTCATAATACTAGCCACTGTGCAAAACTGTAAATAGCCTCCCCTGAGCAAGATGGACCCAAGGCATCTTCAAAAAGTGCCAGGGATGCTCCCACAAGCTGGGGGGATCCTGTTTGTCCTGGGAATGGCAAAGCTGATTGTTCTATCCGTGTTTTGCAACCCAACACCATTTCCTCTCTCCTGTTTCCCTGTTTCCACCCTGCCACTGTTTGCAGGCACAGGAAGAGCTGGGAGGGCTCAGATGAGGACAAGGTCTCTGCTGGAGCAGTCTTGTTGACAGGCCTGGTGACTATCCAGCCTCCTTCTCGCTGTGTTTGCATGAGTGATTAAATAAATAAACATTCCCTGTACAGCTGCTGTTTTGCTCTCTGTTTTCAAGATTCAGGGATGTGCTCTAGAACAACCTACTGGGAGTTTAATATATTGAGCTGACGTGGGTTTGGGGATTACTTAGTGGTCCAAATTGCTTATAATACTCCCATTGCTGACATACTAAAACATGCCATTAATCTTCCTCTACTGGCCACTAAAAACAGTGTACCTTAGTTCAAAACAAACCAAATGGGCTGGGGAAAAAAAAAAGATTCAGCCAGTAAAGTGTTTGTTGGGCAAACACAAGGACCTGAGTTCACTCCCCAGAAACCCACATATAAATCTGAGAGTGGTGTGTGTGCTTGTAATCTTAGTGCTGGAAAGGTAGAGACAAGCAGATCCCTGGGGCTAACTGGCCAAGGGCTAACTTAGCCTAATTGGTCGATTCCAAATCAGTGAGAGACGTTGCCTCAAAAACAAAAGGTGGATGGGTTCTAAGAACCCATACTTGGGGTTTATCCTTTGTCTCCACACAAATGTACAAACATACAAGTGTCCCCATTATATCCAACACACAAACAGCCTCTCTGGTGATAGTGGCATTGGAGTGAGGGACTAGAGGAACTGAAGTTGACTAGAGGAACTCAAAACTGTGTGTTCAGTAGGGGAAAACTAGCCTGTGCTGCACTGGCTAGAGAGTCAATTCTTCAGTTGTTGGTAGAATGAAATTGAGCTAAAATTAACTGCAAAGTCATGTATGTTTGACCACTCCTTAAGTAAACAGACTGAGGGGAGGCTGTGCAAGGGATAGCAGCATACAGCAGTGATTCTCAAAGATGTCTTCATTTCAACATCACCTAGAAATTTGACAAAATTCAAGGCATGGGAACCCTCCCCAGGAAAGAGTGATGCCACTGAAATTTGAAAACCACTCCTAGGAAGAATCAACACAGAGCCAGGCAGGAACCTATCACATACAAATTTCCAGGTGAAGATGAGAGCCCACGTCAGCTGCTCCAACAGAGGCCATGAGCACCCATTTCTTCAGGAACCCTAGAGCTGTGTGACCCTTCGTCCCTTTGAGGAGCTTCTGCTTTTGTCTGTTCCCTTCTGTTTAAGGCAATCTCTTGATGGTTTCCTTTACTGCGAAGCTTTCGGGTAAGGAGAGCTTGAAGTAGAAAGTGAGGGGTTCTATACTACCATGAGCAGAAGAAAAATGGTGAGGCCAGAACTATTAATGGGAAGCTCAGATGGCATTAGCTCATGGGGCCATAGACTATGTCATAAGTCATGAGCAATGAGAGGGCCCATCCCATTGTGAGGTCACAAGGGACTCGCCGGGACATCATATTGTGAGACCATGATGGGGCTCCAGGAGGATGTCCCATAATAGGGCAATAGATGGCTAAGAAGGGACATTCCATCATAGTATGATAAAAGACATCCCATAATGAGACCATAGGTGACCAGAAAGCATATCATTCCATTATAATGTCATAAGCATCAAAAGAGGTTTCCATTATGGGTCCAAAGGAATAAAAGGGATGTCCTATAGTAGAAACGTAGGAACCAGAGAGAACATCCATCCTGAGGTCATAGGAAGTGTCTGCTCATAGGAATACAAAGGGTGTTCACTGACATTTTCATAAAATAGTATGGCCACCCTTGACTAAAAATTAGATCAAATGAGAACTATCTGGAAGTCTCTGTAAATATCAAAGTTTTCTCTGAGAAGAATCTGCAGAGACAATAAATTGAGAAAATTTTTTTTTGTTGTTGTTGTTTTCATTGACATGAGGCATAAAGCATCTATCAAACCAAAATCCTGACGAATGGAGAATATAACTCCTAATGTCTAAGTCTGTGGATGTTTCCTACACTGCAAAAGCAAGAGGCAGCTACAGAAGGTGGGCAGGGTCACTGCAGTAAATGTACTGGGCACGGGGCACTGGGCGGTGGGCACTCCTGCATCAATCCCACCCAACAAAGGAAACCAACTGATATTCAATAAGTTACCACTAATTGTGATGTATAAATCCTTCTTGGAAGCCAGAAGCCCTGCACTCTGAAGGAAAATAGATAGGCTTGACCCAAGGCTAGAGGCAACAGTTACATTTGCAGGTGTGTCTTGTAGGATCTTGAACATGGAGACATCCTGTACCTGCCCTACCCTGACTGGAATTCTCCTTCCTGTGACACGCCTGTGATATGTCAGCTCTGATCAGATTCATCCCTGCATAGAACTCAACACTCATAAACCCAGGATTCTCACCAAGGTCTGGCTGCTTGACATTGTCATTTTCTAGGGTCAGAAACTTGTTTGATTGACAAACAGTGCCAAGACCTCTTGGCACAAGAGATTTCTGCTGTTCTCTTCTGAGTGTCATTTTTGTTCACCTGGCCCCAAGGAGTGATTTATATCCCTTCATTCTCCCTGACCTCCATCCAAAACAATTTTCCCATGGAGGATGAAACTCTGAATGAGAACTTTCATGATGCTCAGAATGCTATGGTGTTTGATCAATCGTTGGCTGCTGGTTGGTAGGTTGGCTGACTGACACCCAGAGCATATATCACTTTAACTTAATGAATCATTCACCCATAACATCAACCATCCTCTTTGTGGTCTTCATGGCTCTCAGTGCAGCACCTAGCTAAAAAGGAGAAAATCGCATTGATTATCCACAGAAGCTATCAGACCCAGGGCAAGCATAATGAGAGAAGTGCCCAGTTTCTCTTTAATAGTTGCTAATAACAGGAGAGCAGAAGCACTAAAGCCGCCCTCAGAAGTAAATAAACACATAGTAACAACATCAATATAGTTCAGTCTGTTTCCTGTTTCTCTCCTTCCTTTGCAGAAGACCAAAGACAGCAGAAAGCACACATCACTCTCTGCCCAAAGTGGGAGTCATGCGTGTGATCAATTTACTTACCACAGATGTTGATTTATAGTGAGAATCCTATTCAGAGGAGCTGGCTATTGTACTCAAGCCTTGTGGTGGTTCCCAAGGAGGTGGGGTTAGCTTGTTGACCTGCCTCTCCTCTTCAGGCCTTTTGAGAAGCTGCTGTTCAACATTAGCTGCAAGCACAGTTAAACCTAAGGGTCTCCCTCTCTGAGAAATGCCTCCCTCTGTGCTTTTGCTGTTATTACTGAAAAAAGATGGAGCAACCTGCGGTAATCACAGTGAGAAAGATAAAGATTATGTTTCCCCTCAACTGTGGTTTCTAGGTTTCATAGATATATAAAATCATAAGGGTACAGATGACATGAAGCAAGCTGGGGAACAAACAGGACTAATTAGGGAGAAGTGTGAAGTTGGGGAGACAGTGGTAGATGTGGGGTACACTCAGAGTACACTGCACATTCGCATGAAAATGGCCTTGGATAACCCTATATAATAAGATTTAACTAAACAAACAGACAAATAAGCAACAAAATAGAACAGGGTGGGAGACCAACCTACCAAGTATCTGTACTGACTTATTACCTTTTCAGTTTTCTCCTCTGTCTCTGCTTGTAATTCCTGCCTTGTTCTATTCTGCCCTGCCATAGGCCGAAGCAACTTCTTCATTCATAAACCAATAAAAGCAACACAGATACAGAGGGACTTCCCACACCAGTTAGCCACCTAGCATATCAGCATACTATATTCATGATGTCTGTGGGCCAAACAGTATAGTTTCAGGTTTGCCAAGTGAGAAAACCAGTTCATCACCAAGGGCCAATGAGAGGTCATGGCTGGTCGGTGAAAGCTAAGACTCTGGGTGGGCTCTTGGGAGAGCTGCCTTGACTAAGTCGGGCAAAACTTCTGTTGTAAGAAGGCCACTTGTTTGTCCCAGCTGCTCGGCCCCAAAATAATCATACAGAAACTGTATTAATTAAATCACTGCTTGGCCCATTAGCTCTAGCTTCTTACTGGCTGTTACATCTTAATTTAACCCGTTTCTAGTAATCTGTGTATCTTCATGAGGCTGTGCCTTACTGGGTAAAGTTCCCAGCGTTTGTCTCCAGCAGGGCTCCATGGCTTCTCCCTAACTCCTCCTTCTTCTCCCAGAATTCAGTTTAGTTTTCCCCGCCTACCTCTATTGCCTACACAGGCCCAAGACAGTTTCTATATTAACCAATGGTATTCACAGCATACAGAGGGGAATCCCACATTATACTTCAGAAAAAAAAGAATGGTGCTATTCCTTAAACTAAATGGAGTCAGTTGTTCAACCAGTCAGCCGGCTGGAGTGCTCAGAGCAAGCCCTTTCAAGAACATCTCTTCTTCCCATGTCCTTGCTTTCTGTTTGACTTGTTTTGTTTTGTTTTTTGTTTTCAGTGATGAAGTTCAAATCCAGAGCCTATCAATGTGTGAGCTTTAAAGAAATTTTATGCTCACAGAGAGGGGAAAACTAGCTGTGTAATAAACATGGTGGCTCAAGAATGACCTTAATCTAAGAGTTTTGGGACTCCGGGGTGAGCCTCACAGAGAGAGAGACAGAGAGAGAGAGAGAGAGAGAGAGAGAGAGAGAGAGAGAGAGAGGGCAATCCCACTCACTTGGAGTCACTTGGGTTGATGGAGCTCTTGGCACAGCAGTCCTAGCTACTGAGCTCCCACCCTCTCAGCCAAACCCCTGGGGCCTCCCCTTTCGGGAGCATCCTGAAAGCATTTCCAGACAGTAGCAGTCCAGTTCTTCACTGCACAGGGCCCTGGGACAGGAGCACTTTCACGTTGCGGGAGAGCTCATAATTATGTAACTAGCAAATCAAAGTGTGGAGAAAAATCACCAGGAAAGCTTTCATTCCAAGGTATCTCTAATTTGTGCAATTATGCAAATGTACTGTGCAGCTCTCTGCAGATTTATTTCTGTACTGGGACCACAGATACTAAAACTGCCCATCACAGTACACTTGGAATATTTATGCATATGTACGGAGAGTGGAGGAGTAGGGGAGTGGCCTCATTTAAATATGTCAGAGTTGGAACCACTTGCTCTTCCCCCATGTTCTGAACTTTACTCTGAAATGGGACAGGACTTCTGGACTAACTGACCAGTTTCAAAATGAATGTGATGAGTAGCAAGTCCTAAAGAGAATGTAGTAGTTATGTGTCCTATCACCATGACAAACTACTAGACAAAAGCAATTTAAGAAGCCATGGTTAATTTTGGCCTGTGGTTCCACATGTCATTCCATCATGGTAAGGAACACACAGTGGCAGGAGCATAAGGCAGCTGGCCCATTGCGTCCACAGCTCAGTTCTCTTTCTCTTTTTTATTTAGTTTAGCACCGCAGCCCATGGAATGGTGCTGTCAACCATCAGGATGGATCTGCCCACCTCAATGAACCCATTCTAGAAACTCCTCCATAAACGTGCTCAGAGGTTTGTTTCCATGGTGATTATAAATCACATCAAGTTATCAATCAAGATTAATTCTCAGAGAATTGTCTCTGTGCATAAAGCAAGAACAGAGAATGGCACACGAGTAATTTGTGTAGGGAAATGAGACCATATAACCACTGTGGGAAAGAAAGGCTTGTGCAGCCAGCCACACAGAAGCCTGGTTTGCTCCTCTTAGCCACTGTGAATGTCAGAACTGACTCAGTCTTGGCTGCACTTTAGCTAACTGGCCCTCAGGGCCTCAGGCAGTGTTGGAAACCAGAGAAACACCTAGGGAGTCGAGACTAGTAGTCCACTGGGGTGTGGCCCAGGAGGGGATAATGGGACCCAAGAACCTTTTTCTTTCTCTGCTTCCCCACCAACCAGGAGATGAACAGTTCCTCTCCAATGTGTTCCTTATGGAGCCAACCGACCACAGACTGAAGCTGAACTATAAAGCAGGCCTCTCCCTTTTTATACAATATTTGTGGCAAGTGTTTTGCCGAAGTGAAAGTGGCCGACTCTCCTTTCACTCTTTGGTTGGCGGAGAGGAGAGTAGCAAGGTATCAAGTTGAAGTTAGTACGAATGATAACAGCCATCTTTGTGACCACATTGTAACAGCAATGTCCGATACCTTGACTTGCACCTCATTTTTTTTTAGTTATTCAAGAATATCATGATTAGACTCTGATGTCCAAGTAAAATTACATCTCACCTTTTGTTTTACATACTTCTGCTCAACACTCTTTTAGGATTTATTTCCCGGAAGTGTGAAGCTGTACTCAGTTCAGTACCACTGTTCCCAGCATGTGGAAAGCCTCAGATTCTGGATTGGACAGCTTCCCACAGTGCTGGGAGTAGCTTTACCTTTTTCTCACGCGCGCGCACACACACACACACACACACACACACACAGCTCTTTTAATTCTGCCTGTCCCACTGCCGTGTAACCCTTTACCTAATGCATCTGGAACTGAGATGCCATCTGGTTTTTGTAGAAACTCTGTCCAGCCTCCTTCCAGTTCCAAAGGGCACTCCAGATTAGCCCAAACCGATAAACATTCCTTTGACAAGGCCCTTCATTCTGGGGCTGATGAGAGCTTAATTTGAGCAATCAGCCTGGACTAAAGAGTGCACATTGTGTGTTCTTTGTCCTCTCCTCTCTCTTCCTCCCTTTCTCTCCCCCGCACCCAGATGGAGCTCTACAGTGCTGTGAGGAAGGCAGTCTTGAGCAGGAGGAAGGACTAGGGATTCCTGTTCTTCCTGCCGCCTGTTAGCAACTCAGCTCCTTGCATGATTTCTGCCTTTAGACTTCTTGTTTCAAAAGTAGCAATGAAGCAATTTCTTCATCCTGATATCCTCATATACATCATGTACTTGGTTCATATCCCCTCCATTACCACCTCTTGGCCCGCCATCCTCTACTGTCTCCTCCCCTTATCCACAATTTATCTTTATATATATATATATATATATATA
>NC_022011.1:36717897-36724666 GCF_000317375.1 Microtus ochrogaster | reverse complement strand
ATATATATATAATAACACACACACACACATTTAGAGCCTATGTCTGAGGGCACAGAATTCCTCCTTGGTTATGGCCAATGCAGCCAAACCACTACTGGTAGCTGCAGAGTTGCAATGGCCGATTAGGACAGCAGTTGCTTAAGAGGCAGCTACTGAATTCAATGAAAAACTACAAGGGGCCACTGAGAGCTCATGACTTCTGAATGAGAGAGAGTCAGTTCTGTCTAGCATTAAATATATATATATATATATATATACATATATATATATATATATATATGCGTATGTATTTAAATTTAGATAAAAATGTAATGTCTTTCTTTATGAATCTGGTAAATTTCATTACCATGATGCTCTCTAACCCATCCACTTTCTTGAAACTGATACAAATTCTTTCTTCATTACAGCTGAATAAAACTCCATTGTGTAAATGTATCACTTTTTTATCCATTCATCTGTTGATGGACATCTAGGCTAGTTCTGTATTTTAGCTGTTGTAACTAGTGTTGTATTAAACACTGTTGAGCTAAGATCTCTGTTGTATGCCCACTCACACTTCTTTGGGTATGTAACAGGAATACTAATGCTTGCTCATAGGGCAGTTCAGGTTTAGTTTTATGAGAAACCTTGATTTTTATAGGGTTGCAACTAATTTATGTTTTCACCACAGTTGTGCAAGTGTTTCTCTTCCCTATATCCTCACCAACATTTGCTATTAGTTATTTTCTGCTAATATCCATTCTAAGAACTCAAATAAATAACATCAATAATTAGCCCATCCCATCCATACAATTAAAAATATGGGAAATGCACCAAGCATATGGCTTTCAGAAGAAGTACAAATAACCAACAAATCCATAAAACAGGAAATATCTTATTCTTTTTTATTATACTCTTTTAAAAATTCGTTGAGAATACCAGACATGCCTATAATGTATTTTGCTTATGTTCCCTTATATCTACTACCATTTATTTATATTCACTACCATCCCTCCCCCTAGCCCATCCCATACCTACCCTCACCTCAACACTCCCCACAAACTTGGCGTCCTCTCTTACTCTGTTTTTATAACTCACCAAGTCCAATTTGTGCCACCCACATACTCATCATGGGTGTGCATGTGCAATCATGGGATGCAGTCATCCATTGGAACGTGGCCAACCTATAGGAAACCACACGCTTAGGCAGAACTGACTCTCTCTCATTCAGAAGCCATGAGCTGTCAGCAGCCCCTTGCTGTTTTTTATTAAATTCAGTAGCTGCCCCTTACACAAGTGTAGTACTAATTGGCAATTGCAACTCTGCAGCTACCAGTAGTGGTTCAGCCACACTGGCCATAGCCAAGTGGAAATTGTGTTCCCTCAGAAACTGGCTCCATTATAGCAGCTAAAGGCAACTTTTACCTAGATCTCTGTCCCTCTACAGTACTCAGGATTCAAAGGTTGAAGTGAAATTCTGCTCACTCAGAGAGGCTGACTAGCAAGTAGCTAACCTTCTCTCCTAGCTAGTGTCTTCCCCAAAACAGGGCATCCTTCTGGTCTGCCCCCTAACTACACATGGTTCCTCCCACCACTTCCTGTCAGCTAGTTGCTGACTCAGCCCCCTGACGCCATATTAATTTTATTTAATCAAACAAATGCAACATGTCTTTTCATCATTAAGCAAATATTCCAGTGCGTAAATGAATATTAAATAAATTATATTCTACAACAATCCCTCTGTGAGGGGTGGAGGCACATGAGGTTCTCTCCATTCCGTGTTAGAATGCTGGTTGGCTTGTTCAAGTGTCGGTCTTGTGCAAGCAACCAAAGCTGTTGTGAGTGCAGTCCTGGCACACCCAGAAGACACTGTGTCCCTCTACTCCTCCGTAGTCACTGTCCTCCTCATTCCTCCATGGTCCCTGAGCACTGGAGGGGGCAGTGCTAGAGATGGCCCATCTATGACTGGCACTTATTCTCTGCACTTTGACTACCTGTGAGTTTCTGCTTAGTGGTTGTCTACTGAACAGAGAAGCCTCTCTTATAAGGTCCGAGAGCTTCACTAACTTGGGTATAGAGACACAGGTTTTTTCAGGGCAGTTTGATAACCATGTCTATTTAGTGAAATAACAGTATTGGAATCACTCCCAGGGGCTGTGGGCTCCCAAACTGTAGGCTCCTGGCCATATTTACATTATCGGGCATGTGTTTCCTTTTGCAGAATTATAGCTAAAATCCAATGAGAATCTGGTTAGTCACCCCCATAACATTCACGCCACACTTAATCCACGACTGTCACATTAGTAGCTCACAGCATTCCCAGCTGGGTTAGACTGTTGGTGACAACCACCCCTCAGGAGCCTGCGTAGCACCTTCTAGCAATTTGAAATTAGGGAGGAAACCTCCTAGTCAATACCAACCTTATTTCTCCATTTTCTGTGACCAAAGTATGTGGTATCTTCAGCACAGAATCAAAACTATTAAATTATGATGGGCAACCAAAAGCAATGGCAATAGCCTGTGTTGTTTGAGGGGATCTCTTGGACACTCCTTACCAACAACTCACACGGCAGTATCCCTCACCCAACTCTGGCCTTCTTATCTGGCAACCTATGTCTTCTGGGAGGAGCATTATCCTTGGGTAGGTTAACTTCAACTTAACTCTTTTTATAAAATAGGTTCCCGTATGGTCTTTCCAAATGTCCTTGACATTAGTTATCCACCTCTACCCTAGCCTCTCATCTGTGTCGCCACATAGATTTCCCTACCCATTTTTCTCCATTCCCCTTCATATGGCCTCTGCTTCTTTGGGAGTAAAATCTGCATGTGTGTGTAGTCAGAGACTGCTCCTTCATTTCCTGGCCGCCTAGACCCAAATAATCACACAGAAACTATAATAATTACAACACTGCTTGGCCAAAGGCTTAGGTGTATTTCTAGCTAGCTCTTATATCTTAAACGAACCCATTTCTATTCATCTGTGTATTGCCAAGAGACTGTGACTCACCTGAAAGGTTCTGGCATCACCGATCACTGCATTGTGTGAAGCGGCTGTGTCCAGGGCATGATGCTCTTGTAATAAGTTCAGAACGGTGGCTGGAGCAAAGTCACAAGGGGCAACAAAGATGAGCCCTGTCAGAAACACCTTGGATTCCTCACACATTTGATTCTGAGTTAAATTTTGGTCTTTCTGCTGTTCAAAAGCTCTTCACTGTTGACAAATTTTTACAGCTTCCATATTCAGCTACACTATTTTATATGAAGTCACACTTCAGAGCCAAGGAAGCTGTGGACTAGACAACACTGTAGCCTGACAGCAAAGACCCAGAGGCGGTAGTGGCAAAGACCCAGAGGCGGTAGTGATGTGGCTCTTTGAACTTAAACTTTGCACTTTGCCAAATGGTTTGCTCAGATTTCATGTGAAGAAAAATTGAAACTGTTGTCACTCACCAAATACTTCCAGATGTAGCTTTTCTAAGCCTGTCTAAAATATGGGATCTATCAGAGAGACACTGGGGAGCAAAGGCTACACACACATACACACATACATATACACACTCTCACACACATTCACACATATACACATGAGCTCTGTGACTCTGAACCTCTCACTAAGCTATATAGTCTCAATATTTTGGAAATGGGATGTCAGCATGTGCCCTCACTTCCTGCTGAGGGCTCTCTGGTGATTGCAGACAATGGCACATAAGGGGACTTTGCAAATGGATACTGCTGCTTGACTAAGTCTTTCCTAGCCCATTTAAATCTGGTAAAGGTTTGGGACATCGTAAGTTAGACTATACACTACAATGCCAATTTTCTCCAAAACTTTTTTTCCTAAACTTGATTGACCCTCTCAGGACCTACGGACAGGTGAAAATGGTCTGGGTCCAGTGCTCTTGTTAATCCTGCCCCAGTATACCTCTCTCCCCCATTGTCCTGCTCCCAAGATGAATCAGTTTCATTTGCTTTGAAGTCCCTGAGCTGAGAAGGAGTTCTTATGCCGTACACTCCCTGGGGGAATAACTGGACAGGAAATCATGTATTGGATTAAAAGAGGAAGATATTATCCATTACATATATCCCCAAAGGGAGGCTTCATGACTCCAGTAAGCATAAGAATTTAAAAAGGAGACCCAGAAAGTTTCTGTTCATATTCTTTTAGTTACCCTGAATTCCCCAGTAGTCAAGAAGATCACTTGGTCTTAGACAGCAAAGGAAGTGTATCAGAAAATCGAACCCAGCTGCTCCAGAGACCCTCCCATGAATGACCTTGTCTGGTATGATATTGTCCAGATGAGCTCCTAAACACATACCTAGCACTCCAGTGACCTCAGACAGCTAATGATAGGAATATTAGCAATGATGAATAATGTTGGAGGAACATTTAAAAATAATGAGTGAAGAGGTATGGCTAAGGTTCAGTCAGAGTGTTTGCCTAGTATGCATGGAGCCCCAACTATGATATCCAGCACACCATGGTATTGTACACCTGTTATCCCAAAATTCAGGGAATGGAGTTGGTAGGATCAGAAGTTCAAGATCATCTTCAGATACATAGTGATTCCAAGGCCAGCATGGACTATACAAGACCTTGCCTCAAATGAACCAAGGAGTGGACATTGCAAGAAGCAAAGAAATATGAGCACAGGAAAGTAGGACATCCAGGACAATGGTGGTGTTGTGGGATGTGTGTCAAGTCAGGGTGTAGATGTCTGGAAGACACACCCCACCTCATCCTCATCTGACGACCCCAACATTCCTAGAAGCAGCATACAAGTTATGTCAGCAAGCTGTAGTTTACACCAGCTTTAACTGCATGTCAAAAATCACTGGCCTATGAGATAACTAATAGCTTGCCCCTAAAAGGAACATCTGGGTCAGACAAAGAAAAAGCATTTTGCACATATACTCCTATTGCTATCCCTTCCTGATGAAGATTAGCTAGTGGTTGTTAGTTTTCTATTGCTGCAGTAAGACACCATGACCAAAAGCAAACTGGAGAAGAAAAAGATGATTTTATCTTATACTACCAGGTCACGATCCACTATGAAAGAAGTCAGGACAAGAACTCAAGGCAGGAACCTGGAGGTAGGAATTAAAGTAGAGGCCAGGCAGAATGCTGCTTGCTGGCTTACTCCCTACGGCTTGCTCAGCTATCTTTCTTACATAACCCTGCCCAGGAGTGGCTACACCCACAGTGAGCTGAGCCCTCCCACATCAATCATTATTTAATAAGAAATGACTCCATGGACTTGCTTACAGACAATCTGATGTTCTGAGGAGGCATTTCCTCCATTGAGGTTCTTCATCCCAGATAACTAACTCTAGCTTGGTTAAGGGACAGAAAGTCTAATGGTAGATACACCATCTCCAGTCCAAATACAGACCAAAGATGAATAAAGTAGACAAATCACCAAAGGCACAATGAGGTTCAAATCCCTCCATGTGGGATGTGGAATCTACACAGACTCCATGACTCTGCTATAGCTAGAGGCCTCCTGGATGCTGGTCCTGGAAGAATGCTGTGGATGCCTATGGTTTTAGTACAGTGGGGCAGAGAATAAAAACTACTGCCACTTTGAGTTAGGGATCTAGGTCAGTTAATAAAGTGCTTGTCAGGCAAGCATGAAAACATGAGTTCAAACCCCAGAACCCACTCCAAAATAGGTGGGTATGGTGGAGTGAATTTATAATTTCCTAACTGAGGAGGTGGAGACAGGAGGATTGATGAGTCTGGTGGCCAATCCATTCTAAGTTAATTAGTTAGCTCCAGGCCAGGGAGAGGTCCTGTCTCAGAAAACAAGACTGATAGGAGCCCTAATGAACAATAGCCAAAGTTGTTCTCTGTCTTCTATGTATACACACACACACACACACACACACACACACACACACACACACATACTACCCTCCCTTCAACACTGTAGGTGGTAACAGATCCATTGTGCATCTCTTGTCCTCAATTCTAAATTAAATTATAAACAAAATTCAAATCATAGGGATCCATCCTCTGGGGCTTTAGCAATCTCCAAGTCGAGAAGAGAGAAAGAAGAATGAGTGTCTCCTTGACAGGAAGAAGCCAGTATGAACCTGTGAAACCTGAGCCTGCTGTCCCACAGGTTACGTACAGGAAAGTGTCCTGAGAAGCTGGACAGAGGTGACCAGAGACCTTTGGACTAGGAGAGCTGAACACAGAAGAAAACAGAGAGCAGAAAAACAAGAAGAAAAGAAGCCTGCTCAAAATGAACCTTCAAAGTGAAAGAAATCTAGCAGAAAAGAAGGCGGCCAGCAAAACCAGTGTTCACTATCAGATACACCTTGAGGAAACAGCTGTGGAGGTGTCTCGAAAGACCTTTGCAAAAGTCTGGGTTTGCCCATGAGATAAAAGAACAACTTCCACGCGAAGGAGTGAAATATTTTTAAATAACAGTGATAAATTGAAAATATACAAAGATACTGAGTTGAAAAGCACAAAAGAGCTGGGGATCGCTCAGTCTGTAAAACACCTTTGCAAGTAAGAAGACTCAAGTTTGAGAGCCAGAACCTACAGAAAAATGCTGGGTGAGGCAGTGCCCAGTCTAGCCTGACTGGTGAACCCCAGGGCAATTTTTTTTTAAATTTTATTTATTTATTAAGGTTTTCTGCCTCCTCCCCACCACCGCCTCCCCTTTCCCTCCCCCTCCCCCGATCAGGTCCCTCTCCCTCATCAGCTTGAAGAGCAATCAGGGTTCCCTGACCTGTGGGAAGTCCAAGGACCGCCCACCTCCATCCAGGTTTAGTAAGTTGA
>NC_022011.1:36700860-36716783 GCF_000317375.1 Microtus ochrogaster | reverse complement strand
TCTCTCTCTCTCTCTCTCTCTCTCTCTCTCTCTCTCTCTCTCTCTCTCCATAAAGTAAAGTTTAAGACTAAGTGATGGGGTGAAATGGAAATACAATGTGAAGCTTCTGTGGCACAAATGAGAAAAGTTCCTCACAGACTCATGTGTTTAAACACTTGGCCTCCAGTTGGTGGTGCTGTTTAGAAAGGCTGTGGACCCTGTAGTAAGTGGAACTCTGTTGGGGTAAATTAGACACTGAGGTGGACCTTGAGGCTTTATGGCACAGGCCCCACTTCCTGTCTGCTCTCTGTTTCCTGACTAGGGGTTCGATGTGACCAACCAGTCTCCACTACCATGCATTCCCCACTAAGACAGACTGAGTCTCCTGGGGGTGTCTCCTTAAGTTGTTGCCTCTTGTCAAGTATTTAGTTACAATAGAAGAGTAACAAAGACTACTTCTGAATCAGTGACAATCAGAGACAATCTGCAAACTTGTTACAACTTCAACTAGTACTTCCAAATCACTGACAATCAGAGGAGACAATCTGCAAACTTGTTACAACTTCAACTAGTACTTCCAAATCACTGACAATCAGAGACAATCTGCAAACTTGTTACAACTTCAACTAGAACAGAAGAAACCCGGTAAAGTGAGTAGTATACGGAAAATTCAAAGTATCAATAGGTAAGTATAAATGGATTCACCCTTTTATTAAAATAAGTTATTTTGTAAGTAAAAATCACCCATTGGGGCTACAGAGATGGCCATTGGTAAAGGACTTGCCTTGCCAACACAAGTTCTGTATTCAATCACCAGTACTGTGTAAGAAGCCAGTGAAATAAACTGCATTTGTAATTTCAACACTGAGAAAGAAGAGACAGGAATCCTTGAGGCTCAAAACTCAGTCAACTTGGCCTGATCAGATGAACCCAGGTCCCAGAGAGAGACCCTGTCTCAAAAATCAAAGTTCTTCAGGACTAATGCCCAAGGTTGTCCTCTGGTCTCCTCATGCACACTTGTATTTGTGTACACAGACAGACAGACAGACAGACATACACATGCCCCAACATCTCTAAAATCACTCCTATATACTATTGTCATGAGAATATCTAGAGTAATACAAGATTGGGAATTTTAATTGAAAGAAAAAAACAGTATGTGATATATATGAGATTTCTAAAAATAAACACATTACAGAAAGTTTAATATGAGGCAAAACAATATAACAAAATCAATAGAAAAGAATGAAACTACATGCACAAATATAAATTCTAGCTCAAAAACCTAAATAAGAAGTCAGACTTTTAAAATTTTAGGAATGAATATGAGAAAAATATTCTAAAACTGTTTTTCATGGGTAATGAATATTTGTTTGATCTTAACTCAATTAATATTTTAAATTACTCTTTATCAAAAAAAGTGAAAATAAAACAACCTAACATCATAAGCAGGTGTTAGCAGAGTGACCATCTCTGGCCTGGAGAAATTACTGTTTCCACATGGACATATGATAAAATAAGTACTGCGAAAAACTATACCTTAGTGAGTGGACAGAGGACAAAGGGAAGGAAAATCAAATCTTTGTCAAGACAAGCTTATAATTCCCATGGAAGACTACTTTAAAAAGCAAACCACAGAATTATCACTGCCATGGTGCTTGTTGTATGTTAACGAGATTAACGATGGGACAGTGGAAGGCAATTTGCTGGAAATTGTGCATCTCATTGTACCTTGTAATTTTCCTTCTGGGAATTTTCCTAGAATACTCCTACTGATTGGCACTGGACAATTCTCACAGGGCCAGAATGTAGTGCCATGGTAGTGTGTGCTCATCATGTGGGCAGCCCTACATTTAACCCTTAGTACCAGAAAGTTTCAAAAAAGAATTTTCATAGGAGCATTGTCTAGATCAGAAAAAAAATCTTTGTGTATATTAGTGGGAAATGTCTAAATAACTTAATGTATTTGTTCTATATTTATACACATAAATATGAAAGTTTGGGCTAAAGATGTAGAGTGTGAGTAGTTGTGTAGCATGCATGGAGTTTAGATTTAATTTCTAAGCACACTGCATAAATATACCTGTATGTATGTATACAATTCAATATACATGTCAAAAACAAATAGCCTGACAAAGATATGGTGGTTCACATAGCCATTTGAGAGGTTAAGGCAGGATGTCCAAGCCCAGCCTAGGCTACATAATGAAAGCATGTCTAAAAATATTATATGCACATATCTATCTTTTTACCTACTTAGTTATGTGTATATACAAATAATCTGATATACCAAAATTTATAAAATCTCAAAAATTAAGTTTTCTGAGAAAAGTAAGTTGCAAAGTCGCAGAGTATGTAATAATTTCATAAAACTTTAAACTTTGCCAAACAGTATTGTGTGTGACCTGGGTGAGATTTCAGACAGAGCCTAAATGTAGAGGTGGGTATAAGTCATTTGGATGGCTGTCTGGGATACAAGCTGTACTGTGGTACGACTTTCAGAAAGCAACCAACACACAGTCCAAATTTCATCAAACCATGTGTCTCTGAGAAAGAAAGAAGAAATCCCTTTCTTGGTCATCATCAGCTCCTCTCCCCACACTTTCTGTGACCTGATCCCTTTGTCTACTCAAGGCTTTTCTATAATCTATAATTTCTCTGATAATAAGATCCCCCAACACCTAACTGCTCCCTCTTCTACCCCAAGCTCAGATATCATGCTGAAAGTGCCATTTTTTTTTCTTTCTAATTCACCAGAAAAAGGTTAGATTCTCTGATGCCAACTCTCATATCCCATAAACTTCTCCTTCATTGAACTTATGAATATTAAAATTAATTATCTGTGTAGTTTTAAAGCATTTGGTAGGCAAATTTCATGAAACCAAAGAAGATGTTCTATTTACAACTTAATCTAAAGCAAGACTGGACACACAACGTGTGCCCAATTGAAGATGGACTAGCAAAATAGGAAAGAAAAGGGAGAAGGGCGGGAGAAGGAGGAACAGAGCTAGCAGTTAGGAATTGCTGGGCAGGGTTAATGTCATTGGAGGGCCAGACCTAGAGAAGAGAAGGAGAAAAACCAAAGCAGGTTTCTACCTAAGACAGCACTGGTCCCTTAAAACCCAGACTGAAAGGACCTGGGCACGGGCTTCTGTACTCCACCATCTCCCACTGGCTTCCACCACCACACATTCCATCTCCAGCCTTTTGTCATCTGCACCTACTAGTCTGTGGGATAGGCTTCCAAGAGCCCAGTTTCAGGAAGTGATTGAGAGCTCCCGATAAATTGGTCCCTTGGGTTATTCATGATTCTCACGTTACTGTAACATCACATTGGACAATGCATCCATTGAGTAGAAGAGGAGAAGGAGCTGTGCTGTGCTGTGCTGTGCTGTGCTGTGCTGTGCTGTGCTATGTTATGCTAGTTCCAGGCACTAGATCCACAAAGTGAATCAAGCAGAGTTTTCGCAACTTGGATCAATAAAACACCCACAGTCCAACCCAACAATACACCTCCAGCCCTAACATCACGCCCTTTGTCTACAGGCACCATGGACTCATTAACTCTGTAAATACCGATCAGAAGGAAGCTATTCCTGAAGGACTGGGGGTCTGTTGTAGAATCCTGTGTGGTGACTCACATCTATAATGCTGATACTCAAGAGATGGCAGAGAGTTCAAAGCCAGTCAGGATTACATAGGAAGTTCCAGGGCAGTTTGAGCCACAGAGTGAGACTCTGTTTCAATTCCAGAAAAAAAGAAAGAAGGAAGGAAGGACGGAAGGAAGGACGGAAGGAAGAAAGGAAGCAAGGAAAAGAAACTATCTTGTCTTGTGGATTAAGCTGAGAAAGGTATCAGTGAATGTCAAGAGTAACATTTAGTAGCATCGGCTACAAGGCAAGCATTATGCCAAATACTTCACGAACAGTAATTAACTCACTGAATCCTTGCAAGACCTGTGAGGTAGGAGAATATTATCACTCCATTTTACAGGTTAGAAAAGTGAGGCATTCCTCCTAATAGTGACATAACCTAGAACTATGTACCCAATCATTTCCCTGACCATGTCATTCAGTTACCTATTCCCTTACAAACTACGTCACATGTGTGCCATCTGCCACCCACATATTCACTTTAAAATCTATTTTCACAACCCTATTGTGGAAACCAGGTATGAAAATATTTTATACAGATGCTTAAAAAATTGAGGCCACCCCGAGAGAGTAGACCTGCCTGCTGAGGCCTCAGAAGAATTATCAGACTGGACGTTTCCTCAGGGTAGGTTTGCTCTAACTTCTCCTCTGCAATTAATTTAATTCCGAACAGATGACCATAAAACATTTTAGCCAGTTTGGTTAGTATCCACTACCCACAGGACTCAACTCAAACCGTTGAGTGTAAGCACTGCCAGTCCACAGCAAAACACAGACAGAGCTGTATGAGGCCAGTAGCAAACACCATGCCCAGTGCAATTGACTTGCTCCTTTTAAAACACGTAGAGTCTAGTTTTCATGGCAATAGCACACTAAATGACATCTTTTCAGTTACGGTACCCATGTGACCATTAAAAAATAAATTGAGGGTTTTGGGTGTTGCTTGGGTTGGCAGAGTGATTGCAGAGCACGCAAGAATTCCTGACTGCAATGCCCAGCATTTAATAAAACAACTGTGGTAGCATACGACTGTACCCTCAGCACTTAGGAGGTGCATGCAGGAAGTAAGTAGAGATAGATACTCCAGAAGGAAGACAAATTTCATACAATTTTCTGAGCATGAGGTGTCATGTAAAAAGAAGAAAACATGTCATTTTCTAGCACTGGAAAAGAGTTCAATGACCCCCACAGAGTGTTTCAGCTTCTTGAACAAGATTTTTATTCTTCATAGCTAAAAGCAAAAAATAAATGAAAGAGAGAGATGGGAGAAAGAATAATCCAATAATGAAAGTCATCATGTGCTCGGATTTTCAAAACAAGGCAGTTGTTGATGCTTGCATACTAAAACAGAATTTTGCAAGTGAAAGTAAATTCTCTTTTCTTCTTAAGTAGAATTATAGCCACCACCCCACAATGGTACTGAACTTGAAGGGAAAAAATACCTCAATTAGATGGAAATAAAATTAGAATATTCCATGATTTTTCAAGCACTGCTTTCATCCAATTAGCAGGAAAAGCAAGCTCTTACTACAAAAGGATGCCAAGGAACCACAGTCATCATTAAGTTCTCAAATACAGCGATAAGACTTCTAGGCCAGAGTGCAATGAGTTCACTAGGTTCTCATCCCTTCTGAAAGCTCTTATGCTCCAGTCCATGCTATAACATAGCATGTCTATAACCTCTGCAATAAGACGTGAAAAATTATGGGCAGACTGAGCTTTGTCTAATTTATTTTCTCATTAGCTGCTTGATCTCGGACAAGCTATTTGGTCAGGATCTGAGCTTCTTTGGGTATGGAACAGTAACCCACAACAAGTGGTTGACATTAAGAAGCACATGGCACACTGCCAGCCATAAAGAGTAGCCTGCAAGTCCTCATTACGTCAAAGGAAAATATCAGAGTATCTTAGGGTAAGGAGGAAAGTTGTGACAACGCCTATGTTTTATTAAAGAGGAAACAAAAATCTCAGTACAAACTTGTAGAAACTTTTTATACTCAGCAGGTGTCTTAGTTAGGTTTTCTATTGCTGTGAAGAGACACCATGACCACAGCAATTCTTACATAGAAAATATTTAACTGGGGTGGCTCACTTATGGTTTCAGAGGTTCAGCCCTTTGTCATCATGACAGGGAACATGGATGTGTAGAGGCAGATGTTGACCAGAAGCATTGACTGCCACACTGAGTGAAGCTTGAGAAAAGAGACCTCAAATCCCACCTCCACGATAACACACTACCTTCAAAAAGACCAAACATTCTCCAACAAGGCCACACATGCTAATAGTGTCACCCCCTTTGGGGGCCATTTTCAAACCACCACAGCAGATGCTAAGAACACTTAAAATGATGAACCCTGAGTAGGCTGGCTCTAAAAGATGGCCCCAAGACACAGTGAAAGAAGGTGGCAGTGGAGAAGGCCAAGCAATATTCACAGGAATGACATCATAGACAGACTTTGCCAATACAAACTCTGCAGTCTCCAGTTTCTCAAGAGAATTCAAGGTCAACCCATTGTTTTTTAACTTAGGCATCTGGCCACTTGGCTTTAAAATAGGGGTTCTTTTGTGATGGCTTGGGTCCCAAATCTTTCTTGTTAGGGTCCCAGTTATATTATAATTATGCAGAAATAAGAAAGTTACTTATTCCCAGTATCTAATTTTATTCTTTTCAAGTTGGTCCTCCTCTAAGAAATTAATAGAGAGTGAAGACAGACAATTAATTGTCCGTCCCTTTTCTTCCTACACAAGGCCATTAGCCATGGATGCAGGTAATCTACACATTGGACCTTATCCCAGCCTTGCAGTAAATAAAACATGAAATATATGGTTATCTCTTCATAGAACTACTTTAAGTTTAGGCATTCTTGGTGTGACAAAGACATCCAGTCTACTTTTGAGATAGTAGTATTTTCTTCTTTTTCTTCCCTTTGTTTTTGTTTTTGATTTTGAAACAAGGTCTCATGGTGCTCAGGCTTGCCCAGACCTTGTCACAGAGTTCAGAATGACCTTGAAATTCTCACCCACTATATCCCTCCTTCTGATCATCTCCCAAGTTCTGGGAGTGCAGTTATGCTACCCCATTCAGTGTTATACAGTGTTGGACATTATATCCGAGACCCTGTGTGTTCTAGGTAATCATTCCATCAGCTGAGCCACATTTCCAGCCACTGTTATTTCTGTTCTCACTGAATCACTTATTCTTCTTTCTAACATTGCCCTTCCTAAAACTTCTCCCCTCAGATCCTAGTTTTTTCTCTTAGAACTACAGATTGTGTCCTGATGCCCTACACAAACAAACACACACACACACACACAAAATTAATGTTCTATATTTGATGATGTCTTGATATCTTAATGGGCCAGGAAGGATGGGGAAAGACTAGCCCCCTCAGAGATCGCTAATCCATAGAATTAAAAATAACCTACTTGTAAACAATCATTTTTCACCTAACCTTTACTTTCATCTCTTATGCACTCAGCAAATTCTCTGTGCGAGTCTACATAGGCCCAGATACCAGGCAGCTGGGTACAATATCACATGCCACACTCACTAAAATTATTTGAACTAGTCAAAACTGAGTTGTCTGTCTCACAGAGAGAATGTTAGAACTATGGCCTCCTCTCCTATGCCTCTGGACAACTGATCAATTCAGACATTACCTAACAAGGTCCCTGGATGCTTTATTAAGCTTCTTTTGTTATGTTGTTTTAGTACTAAAACCTTTGCACAGTGTGGGCCTTTCTGTGTTGTCATTCAGTCACCTCAATAATTAAAATTGGCACCTTTGAGCTGCCAACTACCCATCTTTATTAGTGATCTCTCTGCTGTTGTGGTAAAATCCCATGACCAAAAGCAACTTATGGAAGCAAGAGTTTATTTTGGCTTATGATTCCAGAGAAAGAAAGAGAGTCCTTGTTTGTAGGAAGAAGGGTAACTGCAGGCCTGAGCAGAATGTTATATGATCACATCTCTACCCTCAAGCAAAACAGAGCAAATTGGAAGTAGGGTGCTGTGGGACAGTGGCCCAGTACCCTGTAAAGATTTGTCAGTTGTATTGCTTTAATAAAATGCTGATTGGCCAGTAGCCAGGCAGGAAGTATAGGTGGGGCCACCAGAACAGGAGAATTCTGGGAAGAGGAAAGGTTCAGTCATCAGTCGTCACCTAGACACAGAGGAAGCAAGATGAGAATGCCTCACTGATAAAAGTACCAAGCTATGTGGCTAACAAGACAAGAATTACAGGTTAATGTATGATATAAGAATTAGTTAATAAGAAAGCCTGAGCTAATAGGCCAACCAGTTTATAATTAATGTCGGCCTCTGTGTGTTTCTTTGGGACTAAACAGCTGTGGAACCTCTGTCAACAGGTGAGGCTATGAACTTTCTCAGATCCCCCAGTGGTATGCTTCCTTCAGCTAGAATTTACCACCTAAAACTTCCCTAACAGAACCACTTAAGTGGGAACCCCATGTACAAGCAACATTCTGATTCAAGCCACCAGACCAGCTAAAACAGTTACTCAGAGCTCCCAAATCTGACCTGTACCTTTGACCAGCTTTCCTTTACACCTTGCAGCTCCACATTCTGGAACATCATGGCCACACCCACCCCACCCATGCCATCACAGTCAACTCTTCAGAACTCAGCCCTGCCCTAAATATAGGATCCAATCTCAAGTACCAAGGAATTTCTCACTCCTGTGACCTGGACAGTGTACTTCTATCAGTCCATCCATTATCTTTATCAAGAGCCTTTGACATGTTGATGACAAGGAGGCTTTCCCTAACAAAAGTTATCAACAAAAAAGGTTTGTTTGTTAAGCTAACTTCTCCACTCCTTACCTGCGTGATGTATTACACAAACCAACTGTCATAACCCAGCATTATTTTTTTCCAGTAATTTGTTGGCCATCTCTTAGAACCAGATATCTCAGCTAGGGAGATACTTGTGCATAGGCATGAAGACCTGACTAAATCCCAGAATCCACATTAAAAAAAAAAAAAAAAAACAGGCATGGTGGAGCACACGGTAATCAACAGCACTGGGCAGGAAGAGACAAGTGGATCCCTGGGCCTCATGACTCCCCAATTTAGCTTATTTGGAGCTTCAGGCCAGTGAGAGATCCTGTCTTCAAAAACAGGTGCATGGCTCATGAGGAATGACACTTGAGACTCCACGTGCATACATACCTGTGTACCCATCCACCCAGAAACACACACACACACACACACACACGAGGGGGCGGGACAAGAATCGGATCTATTATCATACTATTGCTATGACGACAGTAACATCATAGTGCCCGAAACATGGAGTGCATCTGTGCTAAGCACTTGAGGCATGTTGTTCCAGTAAGACTCCTTGTACATGTGCTGCTTGTACAACCACATATACTAGGTAGGGAGGTAAGATTCCTACGGATGAGTGTAACTCACAGTGAAAGCAGGACTAAATTCAGTGCATGTTTTTTCACTGTACCTTGGTTTGTTTCTACATCTCTCTCCCAGCTAAACTGTGGGAACCCTCGATTATGTTTATGTTCCCAGCCCCGAGTCTCTGAACTGTGAGTGCACAGATATTTGTTTTTATTGGATTCCGTGTTGAGTCCTGATAGTAGCATCAATTTTACTCTCTGTCTTCCTGGACTTGGGCAGGCACCTTCTTTCTCTTCATACAGCCACTGACAAATATTGTGAAATGGAAGGGACGCTGTTTCTCCCAAGATGCTCAGTCCTTTGTGATGACGCAGTCACGACAGGGATGGATGGCTGTGCGTGTGCTGTGCAACTCTCCAAATTACATCTGTTTCCCAGCATCCCTTCCTACAGACAGCAAGGGCTTTCCATGTGCCCGCCATCATTGTTTTTCGTTGTTCTGCCATGAAGGATATTTGAAGTGGCTTTTTAAATTACGATTACATCAAGTTTATAGTCCTCTGCTACTTTAGCAGGAATCACATTTAAAAAACAAATAATTGTTAAAACAATGGAGTTTGTTTCTTAATCCACTAATTTAGGCTCATGAAGACAAACCATTCTTTTTTTCTCTCATGCATTTAATAATAATAATAGCTGTTATCATTTATAAGGATGGAAATATCATAATCTGCTGGCCTGGTCTGTCACCTGGCTACCCTGTCCCTTAAAGAGTCATGCTCCACCCACTCCTAACCTCCCCCCTTCCCTGGAGTCAAGGGGATCTCCAGCGTGCGCTCGCGTGCTCTCTCTCTCTCTCTCCCTCTCTCTCTCTTTCTCTCTCCTTCCCCCTCTCCCCTTCCCCTTCCTTTTCTCCTCCATAACCCACTAAATAAACTTTGTACCCCAGCTCTCTCTGCATGGTGCATCTATCTGTCTTTCTCCCACCCAGGCCTCAGGTCACCCACCACCGCCCCCCATAGGTCGAGCCCCAGGTCACCAGAGTTATAAATGATAACAATAGCTTCAGTTTGATATAAGTTATTATTGATCTCATCAAACAACACATTATTATAGTGCTTTATAGTCCAATAATGTTTTACAATTTAAAAACCTTTCACAAGTGTGAGGGTACTCCAATTTCACGCTTAAGGGGGTTAGCTTTAAATGTCATATTAAATGTAGCTGCTGAATTTGAACCTTCTGTTTCTGTATCGATAGCCCATTACACATACACACTGTGGCAGCAGAAACCAGAGTCCCGTTCAGTGGGTGACACCTTAGCGGCTTATAGGAGCTGTTGTCAATGGGCAGAAGTGATGTTTAGAGACCATGCAGCTGCCAACTCTCCTTTCTATTTCCTCATTTCTTCTGTACTCCAATGGCAAAGGTTACCCCTACTTGGTGCAAAAGATAAAAGCAGTCAAATGCATATATTTGTGTAAGATTTTTACATGCCTTCCAAAATTCTCAGACCTGGAACTTTTAAACTAGAAAAATCTTCGCAAAAGATGACTTTTAACTTTAGTAAGTCATGTGGGGAATATTGCAGAGAGCATTCCAGGAGCTTTTCAAGACAGGATCTGTGCCACTCGGTGTGTGGAGAAGACGGTGTCTTTAAGGGCAGCCAGCCATCATAGCTCCCAGCCTTTGCCCACAGGCCCCCCTCAAAGCCCTTCTTCCTTCCTGTGTGCCCCAAACCTGTTTACAAACGTCTTTCTCTTTCACAGTACTTGCCACAGGTACTTAAGTGTGAATAACGAAAACGAAAACCAGAAATGAAACTAAATTCCCATTACTAAAGAAAGACTCGCGTTAGCCCTCTGGGGTGAGAGGCGCAGGGAATTAATTATATTGTAGGAGTTGATATCTTTTTTCATTTCCCTTTCCAGGCTTTTGGCAAATACATTTTTGTTTCCCACAGTTTTAAAGAAATGTAAGAACTCCCAAGTTCCATGGCCAGGAACCCTGACAAGTCCCTGATAGCTGAATAATGGATGAAGTTCTGCTGTTTACTTAGCAAGGGGAGAAAAAAAGAACGATACAGAGTTCCAGATACAGAGCAGGGATCTGACATCCTTGGAGCTGAACAATGGTGAGAAGAATAGACTGCCTGCCTTCTTGCCTTTTTTTTTTTTTTTTGTCCACACACAAAACGTGTCTGGAAATAACAGCTCAATGTGTCATCATCCCAAGCTGAATCTAGCCATTCTCCTGTGTCCCCTCAGGACAGGATAAGACCTGACCCCCAAGTATCAAGTATTTCCAACCCAGAGCCTCTGTCACATAGTCCCTCAAAAGATAGGGCAAAATTTTCCCAGCTAGGAAACACGACTAGTATTCTCACCTAGCCATTGACGGCAAAGCTGATAAAAACGTGAAGTTGGTATCGGCAGAGGTTAAGAGCTTTCATATTTCAATGCTGATTAATTCACGTTCCTGAGATGAGGATGAGCCTCCCGTACCACGGCAGCAGAGCTGAAGGCTGTCCTGGTGTTTGTCTTCTGAGAGAACCCTCCTCATAAAGTCTCCCACAATACCTGTCACTGGTACCTAGAATTTCACCATTAGAGATTCATTCTTTTGGTTCTGGGGCATTTCAATCCCTGGGGGACCTATTAAAATGCAAAAAGCCTGAGAATAACTGCATTGAAAGGTATTATTAACTGACAGCAACGAGGCCCTGGGGAATTGGACACAGGATAGAGCCTGAGGAACTGAACAGGAAATCAGGACAGGCAGAGAGAGGAGGCAGGTGGCAGCAAAAAGAAACTTCCTTCCAATTGTTCAGGGGCAAGGTGACCCACTTCTGGTGTTCCCTGTAGAAGGGAACTTGCCTTTCCGGGCAGCTGGCTGGGCACAGTGCACACAATTCGCTTCAATTCCACTAAAGGAGGAAGCTGATGCTATAATACAGTTCACAGACACGAGGAGTGTTTCTGTTGAAAACACAGAAGGAACATAAACAAGCCAGGTCATATCTATAGAAAAGAACTGAAGGCTGTGTAGACTTCAAGGTGGTCTGTCTCATTCGGCAGTTACTGGTGCACATCTTCAGGAAGCAGTCCCAGTACCTGGTCTCTGCCCATGGTGTCATTCCTCCGTTGAGAAGGTGATGATGGACACCACCAGTTTCCTGCTGCCAGAGAAGATGGAGCCTCCGTGTTATTGTTACATGATAGCTGGCAGGTGTAGGTGTGTGTGTGTGTGTGTGTGTGTGTACATGTGTCTGTGTGTGTGCATTTGTATCTACATTACTTTATGTGCATGCATATGTTTGCACATATTTCTCTGTACATATGTAGCTTGTGTGTGTATGTGCATGTATATCTATCCATGCGTGTGTTTATGTATATGCTAAGTGTATGGTGCTGTGTGCTTGTGGGAAGATGTCTGTATTTATACAGGTGGGTGCGTGCGTGGTTTTGTGTGTGTGTGTTTCTATGTGGCAATGTTTGTTATATGTATGTGATTGTGTATGCATTTATGGGGGAGGAATGTACGTTTATGTATATGTGTTAAAATGCACATCTATAGTGAACAAAATGATAGCAGATTTGAATTTCCCAGAAGATTGAAGAGGACAGGGGCAGGACTGTCTTTGTGCTCTTTCCATATACCTGGAGCAAAGTTATGCAAGTATTGTTTTGTTTTCTTGTTGCCATCACAGTTGTTGCTGCCACTTTGTGGTGGGCAGGTATCTGTTTCTGACCTGAGCTGGGCTCCTACAGAGAAGTATAGTACACAGTCTGGGCCATTCTGTGAGTCATGGCAGACTGACTTCACAAACGAAGAATGACTTCAGCAAGAAATTCCTGAGGAATTTGTAGATTTGACAATAAGTTTACTACTGTGGGGGGGGGGGGGGAGAAAGAGAATCAATATATACTCCTAGTTGGCCAGAACTGGCTATGTAGATCAGGCTGGCCTAGAACTCAGAGATCTGCATGTCTCTGCCCCAGTCCTTTGAGCTTCTGGCAAGAAGGGCAAATACACATGTGAAGAGAAGAGCTTGTAGCTGAGCAAAGCTACTCACGAGGCAGGAGCAGAGAAAGCAAGAGCTGCAGTCCCCCATGAGGCACATCTACAGGTCCTAAGGTTCTCAACAAGGCTCCAACTCTTAGGGGCTGGCTCTGGTAGTAAGTAGGCAAGTTTTTCCATGACCAGAGTCCAGGCGCAGCAGAAGTCCTAGCAGTGCCAGGGAAGACCCCCAAGACACTGGACATAGGTATGAAACTCTGATCACGCAGAGGGAACACCCTGTTGAGATCAACTGCTCTGCTCATGACGCAGTCGTACGAGAAATGTTGTGTCTACTAGAAATCTGCTTTAGAGTGATGTCACATGCCCTCACCAACATAAAATGATAAGTATGTAAGGGGAGAGATGCTTCCACTGGCTCCATTTATCTCTGCATAAAATTCACATGGGCTGCACATCACACTGCACCTTCTAAGTGCGTGCCACTAACATTCGTTAATTAAAAGCAAGTTAGATACAAAATCCACAAACTGTTAGAGCTGGTGTGTAAACCCACATCAACCTGGTTGTGGCCAGGCTCTTATCCACTCTCTTGAGTTCCAGTTCCTTAGTGCAATCTGTCTTCTTTATCTTGATAAAGGCTGTAATTCATTGCCCCCAAGTCTTTGGGAACCTGTCTTTGAAAATTATACTTGCTGTCTGTAGGGCACATTTTTTAACCTATTTAAGATAGATACAGTAAATCCCCAAAGAGGTGTTTCTTTCTGGTCCCTCAAAAATGAAATCATCTCAAGCAGCTAAAATAAAAAGCAAACTTCAGCAAATTATCTCAGTGGGGAGATGTGGAGGGAAATGTTTTGAGGTCAGTTAGGAGGCAGCCGTCTTTGTCAGGGGCCAAAGCACACTTCCCTCTGGAGGCTTTAGGACAGGCATAAATAATGCAGCCTGCAGAAAGGTCATTTCTGAGGCCAGAGTCAGGCTTCAGAGCCACAGCCCCCAAACCAATTGCTCTGAAGAAATCCAGTTAGTCAGTCTAAGCACTGTGTGGAGAGGGGCAATAAAGTCCTCTGTGAGAAGCACCAACCTTGAACCTCACTGTGGCTCTGGAAGATAGCAGGCACCTTACTGTAGTCTCTGCAGCAAGGGTAGCAGAGGTGCAGGCCAACATATCTTGAGGGGCAGGAAGCACAGGCCACGGGGCATTCAGAGAGGTCATGGGACCATGGAGCAGCAGGCAGGAATCAATAGCACTGTGTGGAGTGGGGAGGGATCAGCGACCTCTAGACTTTGTGGCAGTTTAGCAAAGTTGATTAACAACACACCAGGGACTGGCCCTGGGCTGTGCAGGCAGCCAGAGACAGCTACTTTCAGAGAATTGGAATGCACTGAGCTAACCCAGGCAAGAAGGTATGACTCCTAAGCAGAACACTGGACAAGCAGACACATGACTCACCTGTAAAGGCTTTTAGGGGGATTGGGAATCATCCTTCCCTGGCACCTCAAAATCTGAGCTTGTTTCCCCCTCTCTCTGAACCTCCTTTCAACCCTTTTACCATGAAAAGAATTCAAAACTATAAAAAAAAATCAGTGAGGATGGTTAAATAAATTCCTATAGATTTGTCACCCTAATTCATCTATTAACTCATGAGCAAATTTATTTATCTGTGACTCTCACTGCCCCAGCTATACAGGATTACCATGGGGCAAGTACTAGACATAATACATGATTTAATTTGTAAATCCTTCTGTGTGAATCTCTAAACAACTCCTTTGTGGAACAGTCTGCACTATTATCACACCAAAACTTAATCGAACAAGGAACTTGATCATTTATGCCTTTGACTTGACTGAGGACAATCTCTGAACCTGAGGTTGTGACTATTGAAATTTCTAAAACTTAAAAGCAAAGAGAAGATACCAAAAAGGAGAGACAGAATATACAAGAACCATGTAATTGTATCAAGGCCTGGGTCTGAAAAAGCATGGGATAAAACCGGACTCGCTGAACATAGCGGACAATGAGGACTACTGAGAACTCAAGAACAATGCCAATGGGTTTCTGATCCTACTGCATGTACTGGCTTTGGGGGAGCCTAGGCAGTTTGGATGCTCAACTTACTAAACCTGGATGGAGGTGGGCGGTCCTTGGACTTCCCACAGGTCAGGGAACCCTGATTGTTCTTCGAGCTGATGAGGGAGGGGGACTTGATGGGGGAGAGGGACTGGGAGGCGGTGGCGGGGAGGAGGCAGAAATCCTTAATAAATAAATAAAATTAAAAAAAAAAGTTGGACCATAAGAAGGGTCAGGAAAGAAAAGGGAGAGAAGTAGGTAAAACAATACTGACCAAGACTTTAGAATTTCTCTCCTTTGATCTCAGACTCAGTACAGATCCAGGAAGCTCAGACAACAGCAATTAATAGATTACATTGTGTAGGGGGCAGACTACACAGAGGCATATGAAAGTTAAACTTCATAAAACCATAGAAATTTAAAAACAAATCTTGAAAAAATTTAGGAGGAGGCAATAATAGCTTTCTCTAAAAGCTCAGAGCTAAGAATCGTATCCAGTTCATCCCAAGTAAACAAACCTCAAGAAGAGAATAGAATGTATCAAAGTGTTGAGAGATTAACAATAAATACATACCTAGATCTCTGTCCCTTTGGGAATTCGCTTTTCAAAGTGAAGAAGAAATGAGGACTTTCTCATATAAATAAAAATGAAGGAACCTAGTGGTCAGTACACTGCCCATGCAAAAACTGGCAAACTGCTCACATTTTTATCCCTTGTTACTTCCAAGACACATGATAACCATGGATCTTTCCATGGTTCAGTTTGTCATCAATAGTGAGCATTTACTGTAAGTCACATGATAACCATGGATCTTTCCATGGTT
>NC_022011.1:36695363-36700522 GCF_000317375.1 Microtus ochrogaster | reverse complement strand
AGTGAGCATGTACTGTAAGTTTGTCATCAATAGTGAGCATGTACTGTAAGTTGAGCACAAGAGTAAAACAAAGAGAGTTCAGAGAAAAAGAAGAGACAGTTAAAAACTGGATCACAATCAAGGAAGTCAAAAGTAACAGATCAATGAGCAAAACCCACAAAAACTAAAGCTCGTCATTGAAGAAGATTAATAAAATCAATAATTCTCTGTCCAGGTTAACCAAGAAAAGTGGTGATGGGGGACCGGTCCCACAAGGGGCGGCAGCGAGTCACCAGAGGCCTCAGTGGGTCCACTAGCAGGTGGCCCGAAGCCTAGGCAGGAGACAGATGGATAGAGATGCCATGCAGAGAGGACTGGGGTACAGAGTTTTAGTGGGTTATGGAGGTGGAAGGGAAGAAAAAAATTTTAGGACCAGGGAAATGAGAGGGGTGTATCTGACCTATTTAAGGTGGACCCTTCGATTTAGCTCCCTGAACTTACAAGAATTCTTTGAATATGTGAAGACATAAGTTTTAGACATATACATTGTATAAACAGCAGCATATTTAAGTCAGAATGACTGTGATAAGTGTTTTTGCACAATGAAAACTACAGAAATTAATAATGTGTAAAGTATTAGGCTTTACTTTTCCCCCTAACCTGAAAAATAAAGAACATGCAGAGGTAAGGTGCTTGAGTTAATTTTTTACCCTTAGATCTTTGCCTGTCAGAGACAGCCTATTCTGAGCCCTGATGGGATACTGAAGCTGCCTCAAGGCCTCCTGACAGTAAATGTGGATGCAGTGAAACATTTTAGAAACAAACCAAGGTCATGATTCACGAAAGAAACACTTGATAAACTGGATGTCGTGAAAATTATGAATTTTCCTGTAAAAAGTAGGGTCAGAAGAGTGACAAGATATGCCATAGAAGGGAGAATATGCTTACACAGCACACCTGAGGGAGGGCTGTTAGTCAATGCAAGAAGAACTCAAACTCAACAAGAAAAGAAAAACCAGTTAAAAACAGGCAAAATATCCAACTGATAAAGTCACTAAAGCCATCAGAATTTGCAAAATTCAAACCACTGAGAACACCAAACCCAGACAGAGTTGGAGAAGTAAGGAATGAAAGTCAAATTCAGAGTTGGTGGGAATACTGAATGGCATAGCCACTTCATGAGAGAGCTTGGCAGGTTCTTGTGAAGGTTTGGTATTCTCACTGTACAAACCAGAAACCCTCCTCCTTTGTATATACTTAAACAGCACAAAAGATATTTCTAACAGCTTCCTCCGCAGTTGCCAAGACTTAGAAGCAACCAAGATGTCCATTGATAGATGACCAGAGATAATCTGTGGTAGGCAAGATAATGAAATATCATTTTAATTTTATACAAATGATGGATCAAACAATTTAAAGACATGGAAGAAATTTAGGTGCATATAAATAATTACAGTCATTTATATAATAACTAAGTGAAAGAAGCTACCCTGAAAAGGCTATTTGTTGTAAAAAGCTCCCGCTAAATGACATTATAAGTTAGGCAAGCTGATGGGTACAATAAAAATATAAATATTTGGCAAGTGTCAAAGGCAGAAAGATAAGAAGAAACAGAGGAATTCTATGATGATGTTATTCTGTGGGATATATCAATGAAAAACATTTGCCATTAAATACTTGTCAAGCACCATAAACAGAACATCATAGACAGTGAAATAAAGTGACCCATAGACTCTGGGTGATAATTGAGTGTCACCATAGGTTCATGGACTCCAACAAAGGTTGAACCCTGGGTACCTGGGTTCAGTACTGGGGATATTTCATGTGTGTAGGGTCTGAAAATTCTGTGAGTCTTTTGCTAATTTTTTTAACTTTACAATTCTGTTTCTTTTTTTAACATCTTAGTTTTCTTATGTATGTGAATGCCAAGGCATGCATGCAGCAGTCAAAGACAGCTTGCTGGAGTTGGTTCTCTCCCTCCACCATATGGGTTCCTGGGATCAAACACAAATCACTGGACTTGGTTTTCATTCACAAAGCTATCTCTTCATCCCTTCAGCCAGTTTGGTTGTGACTCTAACACTTCTAAGCAGTGAAGGTATTACTATAAAATTTGCACAATTATTTGGTGTTGCCAAAGATACATGCAAATGTCTCCTATTACCAAATTACAGTTTTGTAATTCTTTGGAATCACAATTTAAAATTAGGAGCATTCCTGACTCATGTTTGGTGTGCCTCTGCCTTCATTTTTAAATCCATGTATTTGATATTCTCCTCTTAATTTATATTTGCAATGCTTTCATTGAAAGGCAGCCTTGTGTTCTACAAAAGGTCTCAGATTCTGGATTTCACGGAATTCTTCTTGATGGTACTTATTTAATATATGCCCCTGCTGTTGTATTTCATGATCAGATGATAAGTCTTATACTTGAACAAATTCAGGTGCTATTTTTGAACCTCTCTCCACAAGCATACTCCCTTCCATGGGTACAGTGGGAGAGAGTTACAGGTATTCATTTTCTTCTTGTCGGTTTCATATTGGCTTCCTGCTGTTGTTACTCTGGTCATCACAGGGGCCCATCTGTGAGACTGATGCTGAGATGCTGGACATGTTCTGCCCCTCAGTAACTGCTGGGAGTCCACATCTTCCTCTTCATCAGAGTGGCAGGTAGCAACAGTTGCACAGCAGACACAGCAGATGGAAGAATGTGGGTGCATCATTCCCCACTTCTTTAAAGAAGTCATCTTGTAGCCCCACATTCCTGAATAGAACCACACAGGCAAAAAAAATAAAAATACTTGAAAAGCAAGCTACTGGCTTTTCTGAATGAATAACAGTGAAGATAAACAGGATTTTCAGTGATTCGAAAAGGACAACTGGAGTTTATTATTCTTTCTTTAGTCTATGTTTCACCTTCAAGATTCAAATACACCTTTCCTAAGGAAGTACAAATTAGGACAAAGAATCAGGAGGTCCAGTTACCACCCTCTGTCTCTGTTGAGATTAAAGGGGACTTGGAAATCCATCAGGACAGGGTTTCACCCAGAGAGAATTGCATGGTGGCCAGCCAATAGAAAGAAAGAAATATGCACAATGTATGTGAGGCAGTGCACAAAGAGAGTAGAGTCAAGGCTGCAAGCCAGGTGTGGTGGGGGACACCTGCAGTACTGGCACTAGGTGCCAGGTGTGGTGGGGGACACCTGCAATACTGGCCCTAGGTGCCAGGTGTGGTGGGGGACACCTGCAATACTGGCACTAGGAAGCAGAAACAGTTTGAGGCCAGCCTTGGCTATATGGTAAGTTGTTTGTCCACCTAGGTTATACAGAAGGCTGTCTTACAAAACAGAAACAACACAGGGGAAAGACTTTAAGTGAGGGGCAAAACAGAACAAGGCTTACCTTCCAGTGGGAGCAGCCACTAAGTCAGACGTCAGGTCTCTATCCTTCAAGAATGCTGACCTTTGGTTCCCTGCCCTCTGTGTTGTCTGATTAGAACTTCTCTTTGCTCCTGATTCTGCCAGTTTATGGGCATTCTGAACCGCAACCTTTTCTGGAAAGGTTATCTTTAAATTCTATGGGATATTTCTCTTATGCAGTTGTCATGGCGACCTTTACATTATAAACCTGAACACTCAAAGGAAGGATTAGTTACATTTGAAAGATGAAGCACAGACAGTCAGCTAGACAAGTTCAGTATTACAGACAGGGCAGGTTGCTGGCAGAAGGATGGGAGAGGTGAAGGAACTGGAGAAAGTGAGCAAACCTGCTCATCTCCACTGGCCATCTCCCCATCTCCAGGCACAAATACAGAGACCCACAGATGGACATTAAGCAGCGAGGGGAGACCTTGAAATATACATCTCAAAATGAGATGCCACCATCAAATCCCTACCCTCGGAGCTCAGAGAGTCCTGCAGAAGAGGAGACAGAAGGAGTAGGGGAGATGGGGACGAAGGACACCAGAAGAACAGCCCTTTAAAACACCTGAGGCCCGTGTGAACTCATAGAGATGAAAGCAGCAAGCACAGAACCTACACAGATCTGCACCAGGTCTTCTACATAGACACTATGGTTTTCAGTTTAACACTTTTGTGAATCTTCTGAATTTGTATATCAGTGGGTCTCTGATTCTTGGGCCTTCTCTTGGGACTCCTATTTTTCTATTGGTTTATCTTCCCCAGCTTCCATATGATGGTTTTTGTTTTATCTTACTATATTTTATTTTGTTATGTGTTATTATCTCTTACAAACCTGTTCTTTTCAAATGAAAGAGAAGACGGAAGTAGATCTGGATGGGAGAGGAGGTGGGGAGAAACTGGAAGAGTAGAGGGAGAAAAACTGCAGTCAGGATATAATGTGTGAGAAAAGAATCTATGTTTACTAAAAGGGATAAAAACAAAAACAAACAAGTACATTAACAAATCCTCCTTCATCAGCCTTGCTCATCAGGATTTGTTTGAGTGATTTTTTCCAGCCAAATTCCATCTAAGCTACTTCTTCAGTTTCTCCCTGTCCTTTGCATTTGCTACTAAATTTCTTAAGAGAGATTTAACCAACCTATTCATTGTTCCTACGGTCCCAATAACAAACTGAATTACAACTGGGCGGTGGTGGCGCACGCCTTTAATCTCAGCACTCAGGAGGCAGAGGCAGGCGGATCTCTGGGAGTTTGAGGCCAGCCTGGTCTACAAGAGCTAGTTCCGGGACAGGCACCAAAGCTACAGAGAAACCCTGTCTCGAAAAACCAAAAAAAAAACAAAAAACAAAAAAAAAAACTGAATTACATTACACAAAAGTTCACTCACAGAAACAATGCATATACTGGGGTTCCTTACAAAACATTCTTGAGAAATTATGGGCAGGAGCCTAGGAGACTTTAAAACACCCTCCGTGGAAAGTCTGCACCTTGCAGGGATGGTGGTTTCCCCATAGCTGCACAAATGAAAGACCTCCCTTCATCTCCCTCTGTCTGTATTCTCGAGTATCACCCAGAGACCCAGAGACCCAGAGACTGCTCTTGAGACCTGCTAGTGTGGCTAAAATGAGTATGACAAGTAATAAGAGCACTGCACAGTACTGTAGAGATCATGGCATTCTAGAGCACGGCACAGTACTGTACAGATCATGGCATTCCAGAGCACTGCACAGTACTGTACAGATCATGGTATTCCAGAGCA
>NC_022011.1:36688871-36694668 GCF_000317375.1 Microtus ochrogaster | reverse complement strand
GAGGGAGGGAGGGAGGGAGGGAGGGAGGGAGGCTTTGTAGACATGAAAATCAGGCTCCCAGATGTGGCAGGGCCAGATGAGAGAGATTTCCTGAAGAAATGGCAAACACGAGAAGTGCCCACATGCTATAGTTTAGATATGAAATCCACCCTCAAGGCTCATGTGTTGAAAGTTTGGTTGCCAATATTGGGGCACCAGGGAAGTGAGAGAGCTTGCTAAAAGTGAATCCCAGATGATGAAAATGGGGTTGTTGAGGGCTCGCCTTTGAAGGGGATGTGACTCCAATCTCCTCTTCCCAGATCTTCCCAGCTGCCATGAGCTGGCCAGGCCCTCTCTGCCACACACTGCAGATACCATGTTCTATGACACCACAAGCCAAAGCAATGAGGCCACATGACCAGGAATTGGAAGGTCAGAAACCATGAGCTAAGGCAGACCTTTCTACCTTTGAAAGTTGGTTACCTTGGGTATTTTGTCACAGCAGCAGAACACTGTCTAGCACAGCAGGTCCCATCGAAACTTGAAGTAACCCCCAGAAACCTCAGTCAAGCCTATAGATGTTTTTGTTGTTTGTTTGGTTGGTTTGTTTCTTTGGTTTGATGGTTATTGCTGTTTTGTTTTTGCACTGAGATAGGCAGTTAAAGATAGCACGCTCAGGCCAACATATTTAATAAGTTTTGACATGACCGAGGTTAGAACTGGGATCCCCACTCTACATGGCAAATTGCTGGAGGTCGTTTAGTCAGGCATCTGGCTGTCAGCTCTGACAGGTGGGATAAGATATCCTTCACCCACAGAACTTGCAGAATAGCCCACCCTCAATAATCTCCATAAACCCTTCTCAAGATTACAGCCAAACTAGAGCAACAAGCAAACAGGTCTCACTCTCATTTCAGTCAAATCAAAAACTTTTGTGATGACCTAGATATGCTACTCTTCCATCTAGTTTACTTTTCTTTCGACCCAAAACATTGTTAAAATAGGGTCTTATTATCCTATCAAGAAGGGGCCTAGACAAATATAAAATTTACATTATGATTTTTGAGCTATTTCACCTAAAGGAAGTAGCAAGTCTCTCAGATCTGTCAAATGCCTCCAGAAAATTCTCATCACTACTGATAGTCAGGCCCCTTTTCCTCATTATTTACTCAAGGGCTTCTTTGATTTTCCATGTGTGACATGTTAGATTTAAAACCTGGTGGCTGTATTAATTAAAGACAGTGATGAGCTATCCTTTCTCTTCCTCTGTCCAAAAATACCTAACCAATACCCTTGCACACAGACCCCATGTAACCCCGAGCTTGCCCAGCAGGCTGGGTTCAAGTGTCTACCACCTGATAGAATTGAGCTCAGTCACTGGCAACATACCCTGGTTAATTGACACTAATGAGCCATTCCAGTTAAATCAGCTGTCTCAAAATCTCAAGAGAAAAAGACTTTTCTGCCTACCTTCCAGCCCTCTGCTCTTCTCTCCTTCCTCTAATCAAATCACATGGTCACATTTAAAGAAATAGGATCCTAGACCTGAGGATAGCATATTCTGCATACATGTCATAAATCAGGTACTGTCCTGTGCCGAGACAGCTCAGTTGCTAAGTGCTTGCATCGCAAGCATGAAAGCCTGAGCTGGATGCCCAATACCCACATTCAAAAGCTGGGAGTGGTGGTATGTGCTTGTAATCCTAGAGCTGGGGAGATGGAGACAGGCATTTCCCTGGGACTCTCTGGTCAGCCAATCTAGCCTAATTGGTAAGGCCCAGTCCAATGAGAGACTCTGTTTTCCAAGAAAGGAAAGAAGGAAGGAAGGAGGGAAGGAAGGAAGGAAGGAAGGAAGGAAGGAAGGAAGGAAGGAAGGAAGGAAGGAAGGAAAAGAAAAAGAAAAGATATATGGCTCCTAAGGAATCAACTTCTGGCCTCCATAGAGATGTGTCATACATGCGCAGGTATGCATACACACAAAGCTCCATTTTCCTTCAATAAAAACACACACATCACTAAACAACATTCTCTGTGTGGAAAAGGTATGCATATGGGCTTCCCATGCCATCTTATTCTATGAGCCACATAAAACTAGTGAGGTTACTAGGGAATGTTGTGTGTTTATTTAATACATTTTCTTACCATGTAACCCTCAAACTCAAATACTCAAATACTCTGCCTCAGCCTCTGAGTTCTGGGATACCAATAGGAGCCTCGCAGCACAAAGACTGAGAAAGCAGGAAGTTTGTTCAGTGCATCTTGTAGGACAGAGACAAAATGCAGCACCTGACACCAGGCCTCCGTTCACTCTTTCTGACCCCTCGACTTTTTCAAGTGAGCAATTAGCACAAAGCCAAAGAAAATAAGGACCTACACAAGCTAGATGTGTGTAGTCCAAGAGTTTTGTTCTGTCTTAAAACCAAGAATAACATGCAGCCGTGAGTTTCAGAAGCCGAGATGGAAGCATAATCCCTGTGAGGGAGAGGAAGCTAAGAGTGTGCACACTCACCCCTCACAGCTCTTGGGAATGCATAGCCCAGAGGCAGCCAGCAGTCAGCTGCACTCCACAGCAGGGCCCGCTCACTGAGGTAGCAAACACAAACTCTTCACCATCCATAACTGACATCTTTTTTTTTTTTTTTTTTTTTTTGGTTTTTCGAGACAGGGTTTCTCTGTGGCTTTGGAGCCTGTCCTGGAACTAGCTCTGTAGACCAGGCTGGTTTCGAACTCACAGAGATCTGCCTGCCTCTGCCTCCCGAGTGCTGGAATTAAAGGCGTGCGCCACCATCGCCCGGCTCATAACTGACATCTTAAACTGGGGAAATCTCTCAGTAAGTAGGGCAATTGCCTTGAAAGCATGAAGACCTGCAAGTCTGTGGAATGGGTTGCCTTATCGACATGGTGAAGCTCTAGGCCAATCAGAGACCAGGTCACAAAGGTAAAACTCACCTGAAAAATGATACTTGCAGGTGATTAATGCATATACCACCACTTGCATGTGCACACTGCCCCTCCCCACATTCATATGTGCACACTCATAACCAAGTACATATACATACATCAAACTTAATATTTTGTATAACAGTATTGTAACTTCTTAAAAAATTAAAAATAAATTAGGCATATAATACTGCAATCCAAATTTCAACTGTATATCTCAAATAATTCCCAATTGGCTCACCAAATCTGCTAATGATGACGACTCAGATGATGGCAAAATGTGGAACATAAGCCCGAGTGGGTTTCCAGGCAACTACCTTGTTTCTAGTTTGTTACTGGAAGGGATCTAGGGGAAACCCACAAGCCACCTGGAGAAAAGAAACCAAAGACCCAACTGTCTGCACAGGGGAATGTTGTTAGAGCACACACACAAAAACAATATTGCCACAGGTATGTGTGATGTTGGAGTAATGAACTGAGATCTTACATCTTAAACTGCAAGCAGGAAGCAGAGATCAAGCAAGAAATAGCAAAAGGTTTTAGACACTTCCAAGTCCATCCGACCCTTCTCTGTGGTGACATAATTCCTCCAGAAAGGCTACATGTTCTATGCCTCCCAGAAAAGTGCCTCCAACTGGGGACCAAGCATCCAAATGCCTGACTCTATGGAGGGCATTTATTATTCAAACCACCAGATACTTAGAATATATATTTCAGAATGCTACTTTTGTTATGAATTTTGCTTTGTTTTATTATTTTTTTTTTGAGACAAGGTTTCTCTGTGTAGCCCTGGCTGTCCTGGAATTCACTCTGTAGACCGAACTGACCTCAAACTCACAGAGATTCATCAGCCTCTGCCTCCTGAGTGTGGGTTTAACACAGTGCACCACTACCACCTAGCATTGTTATGATTTTTTCAAGTTGTGGCAAAGTTCCCTGAATTTAGCATCATAACTATCATAAGCGTTCAGTTAATAGCATCACACACACACACGGTTGTATAAGCATCCCCACCACCAATTTCCAAATTCTCTCACAGTACAAGTATTGTGCCTGTGGAACACCAATGCCCCAAGTCGTCCTCCCCTGAGCTCCTGGTGACCATCTTACTCGTAGGTCACCTAAGAGGGATTATAAACACTGGTTTTTCTAAGCATAACCCAGACATAATGCCCCTCCTTTATGGAATGAGCAGAAGGTGTGGCTGAAGCGCACTACCACGACCATCTGCCCTCTATGTGCTACTATACAGTTCATGAACCGGGCAAGGAGCTGGAGACTGAAACACATAAAGACACACAGACAGAGACATGGGTCATCCTTGATGCCAAAATCCTTGAAACAGGAATTCCCCACGAATGCCCCCCTTATTGTGTACCAGAGCCGCTTATATAGGGATCCTTAACTGATTGCCATACCCCAGCCAAACCCACCAGAAACCACACTCCCCTGCCATCAGGAACTCCTGAGGGTCTCATGCTCAGAGCAGCTGCAAGCATTACAAGTTGTTTACCAGAAATTCAGGATCTTGGGGGGGTCCCCAACATGTGGCGAAGGCAGGCATTGGACTAAAGAATGTAGATCAACAAGGGATGGTCAAGGTGATCCTTTGTCTCATGAAATAACTTGAGGGGCCTCTCACAGGCCCCTACGCCAAATTCAGCTCAGCTGTTTCCCTTGTGGAGGAAACTCCTCCCCAGAGCAATGAAAGAACCTAATGCCTATAGTAAAAAGAAACAAACAATGACAACAACAACAACAACAAAAAACCATACTGCTCTGGATGATACAATAGCTGTAGAAAATAAAACAAAATTTCAGGAGAAACCATAAATCAAAATTGATAAAGGCTAGATTTGAACAAGAGAGACCTCTTCATTAGAATAGATGATAGTTTATCAACCAGTGTGGCCATTCAATCTAAACTAGCTTACTAGCTTACAAGACTAGCAGATATTTCTCATTTGATCAGATATAACTTGCCAAAAACGGAACTTCCCCAAAGTTGGGGTTAGGGCAGGGTTTTCTTTTCATCTTTTCAGGAGAATAAAGGCATCCAGCTAAGGAATCTGAAGACCACTGGGCAAATGAGACATATGAGAAAAAAAATACAAATCATCCAGAAAAACCATCCTAAGAAAAAGAGAGTAAATTGTCCTATGGGTATATCACATCTCCAATAGGATTTCATAACTCTACCCAAATGTTTGTTTCTGCTGTTCCCTACAGACACATACTATAAATGGTCTTTTTGTAGCCCCAGTCCAGTTAAAAAGTGAAGTCGGCTTTGGAGTTGGACTGTGGCTTGCTCCTTCTCTAAGCGCAAGCACGCTTATTAAAGTAAAATCCAAAATCTCTGTCTCGTGTCAGAAGAGTCACTAGGGTAACTGGCCCAACCCTGGACAGAGCAGGGCACACCGGAACCTTAGAATCTCACTCCAGGGTATCATGGGGCACACCGGAACCTTAGAATCCCACTCCAGGGTGTCATGGGGCATGCTTTAAAAGCATCTAGGGAACAGGAACCTTTAACAGGCCAGGAGGTCGGCTTACCTTGTTTGAGGAACACACAAAACTGCTGCTTGTGGGGGATGTGTGGCTTCTTGATGCCTGTATGTCTCCTATAGCCTAGGAGAGAGAGCATAAGGGAGGCAACATCAGGCAGTTCTCTCCACTTCAAACATCTACCAAAGTTCAGGTACAAAATGTGGAGAAACAGATTCAATATGTGTAGACGTAAGTCACAAACGATGCCACAGCAGTTTGGAATTATAATTAACAGGGTAGTATTTATTTAAAGGGGAAAAAACTTACAGATCACCGTCAGCCCTCTGTACGACCAGAAAGGGAGTCTAGCCGCCAGCCGAGCAGGAAGTGA
>NC_022011.1:36636358-36681591 GCF_000317375.1 Microtus ochrogaster | reverse complement strand
CCGCTTTTTTAAAGGGAGAGAGAGACCACGCCCCAATGGGCGGGTATCTCAGCGGCTATAGGCTGGAGGAGCGGAAGGACCTCCCGCAACAAATATGGATACAATAAAGTTTATTTCAAAAACCCTCACTTCTGGGCCCTCTTTTCTTGGGCTCTGAATTTGACTTTCCAGATAGAGTTTGGGAGCCATTTTCTTTGCATTAAATGCATTTTCAGGTGCATTTCAATCTTTTACTTGATCCCCAACTTGAGACCAGCTTCTCCTTGGCAAGTTCCCACACACATTATCTGGAAGCAGGAATTGGAGTGTGGTTTCTCCTTCCTTTCTTGCTTCCTCTTTTGGACCCCAAGGGACACTTTCCCTCCACATTTCAAAAAAGGATTAGGAGAAAATAGAGCTGGAGTTCCAGACAAGGTTCTCTGCCTGGTGTTTGCAGATTTCATGCTCAGACATGCCTGGTGAAGGGAAGAAAAGACAAAGGGCCACATGGAGGGGTCTTGAGAGACCCAGAAAGACAACACAAAACCCTCTGCCACCAAGACAGGGTATAGAGAGGGGTCACAAAGGAGGAGTCATAGAAACATAGAAGCCACAGCCATTGACAACTGAGTCACCTACCCTCCCAGCTGCTGCTTTTAGAACCGTGTGGCTTTACCTTCCCAGAGCCCATTGATTTATTTACAAAGTTATCACTTGCCTCTGATTGCACTGAGTATTAAATATTCTGTAACCAGTCTGACAGGGACCCACAGCACACACTATCTGTGTCAGGCTTACAGAACACCAAGACAAGGGTGGAGGGTATCTACCTGTGACCCCGGCACTCGGAAGAGTGAGGCAAGAAGACTGTGAGGTCAAGGGTGACCTGAACAACTTAGTGAGCCCCCTTTAAATAAAAAGTAAGTGTTCAGTGAGCTTTTCCCAGGGGTCACGGGCATCCCAGCTTCTCCTCCCACTGTTCTGACAGCCACATGTGTCTCACACCGCCATCACATCCAGGGAACTGTACCTCGGAAGCACATATGGGACCAGGGATGCAACAGGAGAGACAACACCATGGAGTGGAAAAGAGAAATAAGTAGCGCCTTTGACCTGGGATTGGTTATAATCCCTCTGTAGCCACCCTGGTCATTATCTATACGAACATGAACGAAACCCACCAGCATTTTCACTTAGCCTGGCCAGCCGCAGTTGCAGGACTAGCAGCTATGCTTTCATGAACATGGCTGAGGGAAAACAGGTAGTCTGCTTTCTTCCTTTGGATGTGCTTTGTGCTCTCTATCAATTCCCTGCTTCAGCATAAAGCTATGTGTCTCCATCCGCTGGTCCACAGACCTGAACTCTAAACTCAAGGGAAAGTCTAGCAGCCCAAGTCAAACTCTAAGAGGCCTGGGAACAAACATCCTTGCAGGCTTACATTGGTGTTCCTCCCCAGGCAAGATGACCTTTGCTTTCTGATTACATCTCTGAAATGATCTTTGTCTCCCTAGAATCAGACTCTCTCAGCATCTGCCCAGAGCACCCAAGCCGAGGAGGAAAGGTCTGTGTCTGGCTGCCCCTCTCATGCCCTTGTGATGTCTCTCTCTGATCAGGCAACAGGAGACTTGGATGCAGAACTCACATGGAATTAGGATTCGTCTTAAATTTTTGTTTGTTTAATTAAACTTCACCCAACAGTTGACTGAATCTAATTCAACAATCCTCCAAGGAAATAAAAATAGGGTTGGGCAGTTCTCTGCCACAGGTAGCACTCTCAAGTATTGAAGGGTTCTTTTTCCTACCAGGTGAAGTTGAGACAGGAAGCTGTGAGTTCCCCAGACATGGTCCCTGTTCTGTGCAGACGCCTGTCACCAGCCTTGGTAAGTGATCTCACTTCCTCTCCCTAAAGGTAACCATCCTCATTACTCTCATTATCGAGCTGAGTGAACCTTGGGTGCATAATAGAATTTTCTTTAAATATTCATCATCTGACAGCTGATATTTCAGCCATATTTCACTTGAGGACCACATTGGAAGGGAAGCTGAGCAGCGGGACTCAATTAATGGGGGATTTTCCTCACCTTCTGAAGGGACTTTTTAAATCTAAGTCATTAAAAATCCATGACACAGATTACTCTCCAGTCATCTCTCTGCACAGGACAGAGGTAGCCCTGGCTGCACATGAAGTCTTCCCATCACCCACACCAGCAGTCTGAGGAACAGGCTTGGCCCTGCCAAGACAGAGGAAATGCCCACGGTCCTCCATCACCTTCCTGTTTCCAAGAACACATCTCTAAGTGTGGAAAGCATCCAGAGCTCTCTCTGCACCCCACGTGGGCCTTCTAGTGGATAGCCCAGCTTTCTGGGGTTTTCAGATAGAAGAGTAAGCTCGCAGGCACACATCCAGAAGCATGGAAAGTGGGAAAGCCTAAGGAAAGACATTAGCATTCACATCACAGATTTGCCATTTCCTTTGTAGGAGCCTCAGTTTCCTCTTCTGTGAAACCACACACAGAGGAATCGTGGTACAGCACCTACCACCTATCCCCTACTCTCAACTGTATCTGAGACCCCAAGCTTTAGGGGTTCAGTTTATCAATTCCCTTCTTCCCCTCAAACACTATAACCCCCATAAGGATAGGACCCATGTGAGGATCACCTCTGTCCCCAGGGCTCAGTGTGAATCCTGTTCATAAGAGGTACTCAAGAAAAATTTAGTGCAGTAATTCTAATTACATAACATTCAATTGTTCTAATCACTGATTAATTTGTGTGATAGTTATTTCAAATATATATAAAGACTGGTAACTGTAAACCATTAACCACTTTTGAATGTATAAGAAACATGAGCTGGAGAAATGTCCCAGCCAGAACAGTGCTGACTGCAAGCATAAGGACCTTATAAAAATGTTGGCAGGCTGGTGCATGCCTGTAACCCCATTGCTAGCCATACAGTGGCAGGAGGATTCCTGAGGCTCCCTGGCCAGTCAGAGTAGCCTAATTGAAAAAAAATCCAATGAAGGGCCTTTGTATGAAAAAACAAGGGGGATGGCACCATGAGGAACACGACCCAAGACTGATCTCTAGTTTCTGTGTGCACTCCCATATGTGTGCTGACCCACACAAGTACAAAAGAGATATCCTTTTGGTAGCACAGCTACTGAAAGCCTGTGTCAGCATTTTTATGAAGCACTTTAACAGGAAACTGACAAAAATAAGTTGTTCTAATTGCCACTGATGACAGACCCAGGCAGGAACTGCACTTCAGAGGAGAATAAGGAAAAACAAAAACGCTGCCTTTAGACTGAGGCCTGGGAATCACATCCTGCCTGCCTGGACTTCCGCCCATGGTTCCAAAGCCATCCCATAATTTGAAAATCTTCAGTTTGTTTGTCATTTCTCAGTTTGCTGAGGTTTAGTTTTGTCTCTGCATCCAAACATCCAGAATCTCCTTCAACCTGGTCCAAACCACCATGGTCTAGAAATAGGCCTTGAACTGAAGCCAGCCTTGGTTTTATGCAATGTTTCCAGCACTTTGCTTTCAAAACATGGTGGTAGAAAGAAAACAGTAGGCAAGACTGACTGTGTCATTCCAGAACTTTCCCAATTCAGTCTGGACATTTTGGTCTTTTTTGGACAATTATTGTAAGATACAACTACAAAAAAATAAAAATAATACTATGTTGTCTGCGTTTGGCATTGTAAGGTACAGATATAGACCTGTTTTTAATGGTTTAGTCAATGTTTCTATTTAAATTCCTGGGTCTCTGCTGCCTATCTGTGAAAGACAAATGCTGTTACTACCTATCCAGGTGCACGCTGTACTAATTGAATTAAGATGTGAGTCATACTGGGCATCAGGGGTGGAGTTCAATCAGTAACGTGCTTGCACAAGCTTGGGGGTCAGTATTTGATCCCAATCATCTACAAAAGAAGCAACAAGAACAGAAACAAAATCTGGTTAGCCTAATTGGCAGGCCCAGGGTCTCAGTGGGAGACCCTGCCCTATAAAAATAAGGTATGTGACTACCCAGAAATAATACTCAAGGTTGATCTTTGGCTTTCACACACATATTACGTACATGCACACAAAGATATGCACAGTCCTGGTCTTAGCACATGGTAAGCACAAGGTAAGCTTGTGATCACTGAGCCCTAATCCTCCAATCGTCCAGTCACCCCCCTTCTGCTGCACAACATGGACAGACAGGGGCCCTGGAGGTCATTTGTGCATATTCTGTATACACAGTGAAACCCTACTTTCTGGCTTGTAGTGATATCGTGCTACACTGGGTTCCAGGGCAGCTTGAACTTCACAATGCCCAGCAAAGTAGATAGTTCACACGAACAATTAAGATATGCTAATGACGTCTTGGGAGATAATTCAGTTGGCAAGATACTTGATTTATGAGGATGAGGACCTGAGCCTCATCCTAAGAACCACTGTTTCTTTAGTTTTGCTTGGAGACAGGGTCTTTCTATGCAGCCCTGGCTGTCCTGGAACTCACTATGTAGACAAGGCCTCAAACTCACAGAGATCTTCCTGCCTCTGCCTCTCAAGTGGTGGGACTAAAGGAATGAGACACCACACTTGGCTAACCTCTGACCTCCACAGGCATACCCACACATGTGATAATCCCAGTGCTGGAATTAGAGGCCTGAGCCTGGACTTCTTTCTTCGGTCTTTACTGGCTTCAGTGTAAGCTGTTGCTCAAAAGAATATACCTGCCCCCACATTTAGATGGCCGATCACTTTCTTCCTGACAGTATATAAACTCTGGGAGGTCAAAGGCATGGCCTCTTTGCTTACCATTTTGATTAGCACATGGCCCGTTCCACATACTCAATGTATATGTTATCTGCCACCATGCGAAAAACCACTCCCTAAACTTAGCTGCTGAAATCAAAAGTAATCACAAATCACAGGAACTGAGAACAGCCTGTGTGATGGTTCTGGCACCGGCTCTCTCTTGAGTGGCAGCAGATGCCAACTGGAGCCACCAGGAATCTGAAAAAGCCACCGGGGCTGGAGGAGCCCACTTCTTCGGGACCTCACACATCACACTGGCAAGTTCCTGCTGGTTGAGCCTCCTTGGAGGACTGCTAGAATTTATTTTCACAGAAAACTGGTCCTCTCCTTCCACAAAGGGAGTCCAAGGGACCAAGACAGAAGTTGCTATGCTATTTATGACCAATCGGGGGAAGTCAAACAGTATCTAGGAGTCAGGCTTTCACAGTTGTAGATAATCGTTTTTCAGTTAACTGTCACTTCAGGAATATATTGGGGACAAGTAGGCGAATGTGCACATGCATTTTGTTCGTGTAGAAGTCAGAAGACACCCTCAGATGCCAATGCAAATTGGTCTTCAGTTACTGTCCGCTTTTTATTTGAGACAGCTTCTCAGCGGCTTGGAACATCATGGTCCAGAGCAGGGTAGCCAGCCTGTGAGTTTCCAGAACTCTCTGTCTCAGCATTCCATTCTTCCATGATTAGCATTACAGGTGTATGTCACCCATTCTGAGAATTGAGTTCATGTCCTCAGGTTGGTGAGGCAAGCACTTCCTTGACTGGGACATCTCACCAGTCTGTTAGAGGTTTGTGTGCTTGAAAGATGGCTTATCCCACTTTTAGGACTTATTCACTACCTCTTAGATCTTTTATACCCCACACACATGTAAACATATGTACACACACATATACATACACCTACATGCACATACTCATACATATATGTGCATGTGTGTGCACACATGCACAGAGAGACACACATGCATCCACATCCCCCTACACATACACAGAACTAGAGCAGGCTGGCCTTGAACTCATGGTTTTCCCTCTCAGCTTATCCAGTGCTGAGATTACATATGTGCACTACCACATACAGCTAAATATTGTCAATATATCTGTGATCTTCCAGCTCTCAGTTTAGATTTTAAGTTTTCATCAAATGATGCTTTATTCACATGAATAAGTGTGGAGGAAATAATTTTTGGACAATCCTTGTCTCCAAAATTCTTTAAACAAGTTGGAAATGCTGATGGATCCCACCAGGAACAGTAGAAGATAACCTCCCTTTTTCACTGAGCAGAACACTTGATAATTTTCTTATTTAAGTGTTATGTCTCCGTGGTTGAGGTTTCCATCTGCTTTTGTTGGCATAAACTCACTGCTGCTAGACCACCAGTATTCCAATAGACCTAAATTAATTGCTAGTTTTATAGTTTTATATGTCTGAATGATAGGGAGGCCAGACAGCTTCAAACTGAAAACATGTCTAAATTTAATGAAGTTCAAAGAAAGAAATGTTTATTTATGGATTAAAGCATAAAGCAACTCGTTGCTTGTAGTCCTTCAAATTATGACAGCTCATCTTCATCTTAGCGGGAGTTGGGGCAACAAGTAAGTGGGGGGTGGGATGGTCCTCCTGTGTTCCTAACGGTGAACTGGCCATCCAATCCCTCATCTTCTAACACTAGCCGAGAAGACAGAGGATGCTCAGACCAAGTCTGAGCCAGGAGGAGCTCTGGGAAGAAGGCAGAGGTTTTAACCATCAGCTCTTCAAATATCCACACAAGAGCTTATTCTGTAGTGTGTCTTGGGGAAAGGAGCACACTGTCCCTTTGTGGCACAACTTGTTAGTTGTTGGACTTCAATGACATCATCGAACATCTCCAGAATTGTTGGTGTGAGGGGCACAGAGAGTTTAAATGAAAGCCATCAAAGAGACTTCTTTGCACATGTTTTATGACCCCATTCCCTGCAGAGCAAATCACTGGGAACCATGTTTTCAGGACTAGAAACGGGAACTGAGCTGAAGTCTTGAACCAGCTTCTGAATAAGCACTCCTTTTTGACAAGCACCTCAGGACCTCTTTCTTTTAACTTATGTGGAAAATCTGATTTTTTTTTGTTTGATACATGGTCTCACTATAAAGCACTAACTGGCCTCAAATTCACCATCCTCATGCCCCAGCCAAACAGGTGCTAGGATATTTTTTTAAACTCCCTTATTTTAGTTGACACATAATGACTGTAAGTGCTATAAGGTACAGTGTGATATCTCAAAACATGCATACAATTTGTAACAATCAGAAGTGGCTACAAGGTATATCTGTCACTTTAGACATTTTTATAACTTTGTGTTAGGAACATTTAGAATTCTTCACAGCAACTTAGAGATCTCCCCACACAAATTAGAACAATGTCTAACTACATTCATTTCACTCACTTAGAAGGTTTTTTTCAGTTTTATTCTGTCTAAATTAGAGCTAATTCTACTGTCTGTGAATGTTACATAATGACTGGCAATTTAACACTTAGGTAAGTATTTCCCCTTAATTTACTTTTAAATTCATTCAAAATTTCCCTCAGCTTTTTGAAATGAGTCCCAGCTTCAATAAATAAAAGGAAAATTCAATCTGAAGGCAGAAATTTACATCTCAATTTCACGTTTCCACGGGCTCATTTTCTACATGCTCATGAATAAACCTCAGAAGTCCTCAGTTCCCACTCTACAACCGGTGAGTGACTGATAGCTGTCATATAAGACCCTGTGCCCATAAGTACGCGTACGGTGCCCCCTCTTCAAGAGAAGGCGATTGCAGGAACGAGGTCTGCAAGTGTGTTTCTCTTGGGCATGCAATACTCAAGTGCACTGCTCCAATCACCACGCCCTCTCTCACCTTCTACTGCCAGCAGCAGCAGCAGCAGCAGCAGCAGCAGCAGCAGCAGCAGCAGGACAAACCTAAACTGTCATGAAAACCAATCCTTGTAAGTTTTGACTCCACAGGTAGGAGCTGTCAACAGATCGGAGTATACACCCTGACACGGATTCTTGGCTTTTGCTGTCCTTCATAACCAGGTCAATGGACTGCTAGTCTAGTGATTTAAGTAGGTAGTGGCCGTTTCTAACACACTCAGTTGTGACCCAATGGTAAAAGATGAGGCTGAGGCTGTTCTTCTCTAGCCTCCTTCTTTCTGTTTCTAAATAGTATTTATTTATTTGGTGTGTGTGTGTGTGTGTGTGTGTGTGTGTGTGTGCTGTTCACATTTCCCAGAGAAGTCACCTCCTCTGTACTCCACAGCTTGGATCAGTGGGCTTTAAATAAAGAATCAGAACTAAAGAACTCCTAGTCAAGTCCAAGCTGGAACTAGAATAGTCTCCCCAGTCAAAAAGTCTCCTTGGCCCTCACAAGGAATGTCCAGCTTCATTACCCAGATATCTGATATATGACAAACTGTGAAGTCTCTCACTCAACCACAGAGGAGGTCATGACATCCTCAACTTGCCATTAAAAACAATCTTGCCAGGCTTAAAATCCCCACTCCCATTGGTCAAAGGCCACGAAGACAGCCATGATTCAGACAGCAGTCACAGCAAATCCTTCCAAGAGCAATCAACAAACACATGCTTTCCTTTTAGAATTCAGTCTCAAGAAGTCTGCTTCTCTCTGCGAAAGTCTTCATTTTCTTTTGTTAGGCGAAGAGGTTAAAAACACATCTCTGTCAGCTATTTAAAGGCAATGTAGTACTGAAATACAAAACCAACAAACAACTAGAGTCACCTACAATTTTAACTCTCGTCTCCCTTCTCAGTCTATAGTGGGTGGTTGTCATTCAAATTAAAATTTCCTAGTGGCTAGCAATGCAGTGTTGTGGGGGCTGCGGGCCTGCTTTTCGTCCCGCCCGGCTCCCGCACGGCTAGCTTTACACCAGAAATACCAACACACAAACTGTATTCTTTTAAACACTGCTTGGCCCATTAACTCTAGCCCTTACAGGCTAATTCTCATATCCCGATCAACCCATCTCTAATAATCTGTGTAGCATCAGTCTTACCGGGAAAGATTCAGCATGACTGACCTGGCAGCTTGCTCCATAGCGTCTACCTGGGAGAGGGGAGCATGGCCTCTGTCTGAGGTATCTGCCCCAGAGAGGAGAGCTATCGAGTCTGAGCTCACTTCCTGTTCCTCCCAGCATTCTGTTCTGCCTACTCCACCCACCTAAGGGATGGCCTATCAAAATGGGCCAAGGCAGTTTGTTTAATACCAATGACCTTCCTCCATCAATGCAGACTTTGCAACACATGAATAATACACAGTGTAGTCATCTAGTCAAGCATTTTCTGGAAGTAGAAAAAACAGAAATTAGATATAAACATACCTTGTTTACATTTTTTTCTAGTTTCATTTCTGTTGCTATGATAAAATAAACTGATAAAAAGCAACTTAGGGGAAAGGAAGCAACTTAGGGAGAGGGTATTTATTTCACCTAAAAATTCCAGGTTACACCCCATTGTTGTCAGAAAGACAAGGTGAGAACCTGGTACAGCTAGTCACATCACATCTACAACCAAGAGCAGAGAGAAATGAATGAGCGCATCCGTACTCACTACTTCCTTGCTTATGCTCAATGTCTCCAGTCTTATGCAGGTCAGGACTCCCTGCCTAAGGAATGGTGCTGCCCGCAATGAGCTGCATCTTTCCATATCAATGAATAAAATTTAAAAGTTCCTCCACAGAAATACCCACAGACCAACTTAAAGTAGAAAACCCCTTGACAAGATTCTTTTTCTAGGAGATTCTAGATTGGGCCAACTTGACAATTAAAGCTAATCATCACACTTAACCAACTCGGGGTCTTTAATAAACATGGCAGAGTGAGATTGGTAAGTATGAGAACAATGAATGGACCATGAGCTTAAAATATTTTCAGTGTCTCCCTAAATCAAATGTTCAACCCTCATCTGATCCCTACTTACTACTTAGATAATCCTCTGGAGTTATCACATCCAAGAGACTACGCTGCTTAGGGTTGGGGAGATGGCTCAGTTTTCACACAAGCTGAGGACCTGAGTTCTATCTTCAGAACCCAGGTTAAAGAGCCAAATATGGTGAGAATAACTTGCAAGCACAGCATTGGTGAGATGGAAACAGCTGCTCCCTGGAGTTCATTGACTGGCCAACCAAGCCAAACTGGTGAGCTTCACCAAACTGGTGAGATCCTTTCCCAGAAATCAAGATGATGACTCCCAAAGAATGACATCTGAGATTGACCCATGACCCCCATACGCATGCACACATACATGTATACGCACATACTCTCATGCACACATGCATGCATACGCACATACTCTCATGCACACATGCATGTGCATGGTTCACACACACATGGACATGTACACACATGCACATATATGTAACCACACATACAGGCACTCACATTTTTAAAGGTCAGAAAAAGAAACTTTGAGCTAACTCCGTAGACTCTCTTCTAAGTGACCACTCCTGTCCTGTCTCCAGCAAACTCTACCTCAATCCTAAACTCTCCTGCTGAGACCTGTGAGCTTCCTAAGTCAGAGGTCAGTGCCTTCTCTGAAAACCTATCCTCTAGCATAAGAATGAAGATGCAGAATATTGACAGAATAACCATAAAAATACTTGCAGCACTTCTAATAATACTAAGAACCTACTTTGTGAAGATTATAGATCAGAAACTGAAAATCTGCTTTTAGGACTTAAACCATTAAGTTAATACACACAGAAATAAACAAGCCTTTTATAAGATGCTCACGTACGAATCTGACTCTTTTGGCTCAGGAGAGAGTTGGCCTGAATATTAAGCAATACACAGGTGACCATAGAGCTGTCCCCATTCATTCACGCTAGCTGAAAAAGATAATGTAAGAGCCCTCTGAATAGAACATGCCATTTTTTTAACAGAACGTTTAAAAAGTATTATAAAAATAGAGATGGGTGGGGACGTAGTACGGTTGGCAGAGTGCTTGCCCAGCACTGAATCGACTGAGCATGCAGGTGCGCACCTGCAATCCCAGCGCTCAAGAGATGCAAACAGGAAGAGCGGAGTCCAAGGTCATCTTCAGATGCACTGTGAATTAGAGGCATTTGCTCCCAGAAGAACAAGAGGAAATGGTGACACGTGACAGGGGTGACAGGAAGAAGGTGATCATTTTACTCCCATAGCACCCCAGCTGAGGTTCAAGTTCATGTTCATTTAGGTATTCTGTATGTATCCAGAATTCCAGACACATAGACACATCTCCGTGTACACCCGTACAGAAGGCATCTTCAGCACAACAGGCTTCTTGAACTGAACTGAGTAGAAGAGCAGCTGGTACTGGAGGAGGAGGGGGCAGGGAGGAGAGGCAGAAGGAGTTTACATGACATTTAGCCCAAAATATTGGGTATTTTAAAGCCCTCATTGAGATTCAATCAGCTTCAAAGAATCTAGCATTAGCTTCTGCGGAAATAAATAATTTTAATCATAATTTCTAAATTAAAAGAACGTTCTGTGAGAAACAGCCTTGTTTTCGACTTAGAGGGCCTTAGCTTTCCTCTTTCATGGGTGCAGATGGGGCCTGTGCTGTGATCAGTTTAACAGAATTTTCGGGTTACGCTGAATTGTCAGCTTTTCCTCAATCCTCCTCTTTCCTCTCCTCCTAAATTTAAACTCTTTTCTCTAAACATAACAACGGAAGCACTGTGGCACCCTTGCACATTGCCACTGTGAGTGTAAACTTTTCTCTTTTTCTCTCTTGTGTTTCTCTACCCTTGTGCCCTCCTCCAGACCACAGGCAAGCTCACGCATCTTGCCAGAGAGTGACTTCATTTCTGTACAAATCTAGAGTGTTCTGCAAGCAGCTGCCAGGGAAAAGCCATGGTGCTTCAGAGAATATACCTAGGAGAAACAGCCTGCAGCGTATGTACCTGTGTGTGCATGCATGCGGACATATTTGTGCCTTGTGTATGTGCTTATGTGTATGAGTGTGCACTTATGCATGTGTGCATGCATGTGTCTGTGTGTGCACTGTGTATATGTCTGTGTGTGTGTGTGTGTGTGTGTGTGTGTGTGTGTGTGTGTGTTGGCACTCCCATGTGCATGTCTTGGGGGAAAAAACAGAAAAGAAAGGGGAAAAGAAGGAACAATAAGAGGCCATCTGTAGTCACACCTAAGCAATCAGGAACCATAATGGAATCATGGCTTTTAATAAGCCACTGCCCAAACAAAAGCAAAGGCAGCTGGGGACAGAGGGATGGATGCTTTTCTGTCTGTGAAGGGATAGGAAGAATAAACCAAAGGATACGCCTGCTAGAAAATAGATCTCTACCTTAATTTTTTTTTCTTTTTTGCCAAATCCAAAATGTGCTGCCTATAGCATTGGCAGTTTACAATGGCAATTAACATCAATCCCAGGGTCTAATTAACCTCAATCAACAAGTCTAAGTAGGTTAATTAAATAGGATTTGGCTAAGCACTAAGTACAAAAATACAGCTGTCTCATTTAAATATGATTTACGAAGGAAAGTCACTATTTACCAAAGGTTTTCAATTCCCTTTCCTACAGCAGGGCATTTGGGGGCGCGGGGGCTGTTGGAGGAATTGGGGGGAGGTGGTTGCAGAAACTGCCCTTTGTAGATATCTTTTAAATCCTCAGGCAGGAGAAACTGACATACCACCACAGCAGCTCACAGCCTTCTGGTGTTTCCTTAGCCCCACCTCACCTTTCTTGTTTTCTTGGTACCCCTCCACCACCTGCCCCACCCCCACACTTTAAATTCCTTCAGGGTACAGGCCCATCCCATTTAGCAGCCTTCTGAAACTCCTGAGCACAGTGTGGTGTGAGTGTGCTCCCAGATAATTGTTCCTTTAATTGGATTTTCATCAAAATGCAAATTTTTTTTCTCACCATCTCTCTAATCATTCTTGGATTCCTGGGTTCAGGATAGAAGTGTCCTGTGCCTCTGTGGAAGGCAGCAACCTAGGCTCTAACCCCTTCTCTTCCTATGTTGGAGCCTTCCTTACTAGCCACCATCACTCTGCCTGTGCCAATGGTCCTGACTGTACTGAAGCAAAATGCCTTCTTCAGTCTCCAAATTGGGAGTTCCATGTTTGGCTGAGGCTATGACCTTACTTCTTAAGAGTGTGTGTGTGAGTGTGGGGGGTGTGTGTGTGAGTATGGGGGTGTGTGTGTGAGTATGGGTGTGTGTGTGTGAGTGTGGTGTGTGTGTGTGTGTGTGTGTGTGTGTGTGTGTGGTGTATTCAGATACACAAATGTGTGCACATGAACCTATATGGAGGCCAGAGGATAACCTGAGTTGTTATTCTTCAACTGCCATCTACCTTGCTTTTTGAAACATTGTCTTTCTTTGGCTTAGGGATCACTAAGTAGGTTATGCTGGCTCACTAGTGAATGCCAAGGATCCTCCTGTCTTTGCCTCCCCAGTGCTGGGGCTACACGCACACTGTAATCCCATGACTGGCTTTTTTATATGAGTTCTGCAGATCTAATTCAGAATTTCATGCTTACCCAGCAGGCAATTTATCCACTGAGTCATCTCCCCAGCCCCACAATCTTTATTTATTTATTTGGTACATTTTATTTATACAAGGTACATCAGCATTGCTACTGTCTCTATTCCAGACACAGCTCTGAGGGTTGACAATCTAGCTGCTGATCTTCCAGAAAAGAACAGGAGAACATTCTGGGGCCTGAGTATTCAGATATCAGCAGCCTTCTCAGCTGGTAGATGGGAAAGAGGCAGGTGAGCAGATCACCTCGCCAGGGTCACAGAAGCCAGACTCAAGGGCCCTGGTTCACCGGCACCATCTCACGGTCTCCTTTCTGGCCATGGCTCACCGAACCATGACAGTGCTGTTGAAAGGTTCAGAAACTAGTAGGGTTCAGGAGGTGGAGGCTAGTTGGAAGAGGTAGGTAACAAAAGGGCATGTTCTCAAGTGATACCTCCTCTTCCTCCTCTTTCTCTCCTCCTCCTTTTCCTCCTCCTCCTCCTCCTCCTTTCCTTTCTCCCTCCCCCATCCTTCCTGTCACAGAGTGACACAGGCTCCTACTGCCATGATGTTTAGAACAAGTGCTGTGGCCATGCCACCACTGACTCAAACCTCTGAAATCATGAGCCAAAGTAACCCCACTCCTTTTTATTTGCTTATGTGAAGTATTTTGTCACAAAAGTGACAATCTAACACATCTTCTTCACTTGTCTAGTGATCACTAACTGCTCTTTCATGTGACTGTCCATCCTTCCTGCCACCCAAACTATCCACATTGCCACATTGCTTTGGCAAAGCTCGCTCACCAAGTCTCTCATCTCTTCCTCCAAACCCAAACGGAGCCTAGCTTATTTATTTTAAAGAAAGATTTCAACCTAAATAGTTCCATCTATGCCAGCACTATCCAGAACCTTCTGTAGTGAAACAGTTCTGTCTGCAGTCTCCAGTATGGTAACATCAGTCCCATGGGGCTCATGAGCCCTTGAATCGCAGCTGGCATAACTAAGGAACTGCATACATTTTGTTATTGTGTCTTATTTTATTTTAATGGATAGTTTGTTGCCACTATATCATATACAGTTATAGACACCGGATTCTCTTATGATTCCTCCTCTTCATCCTCACCTTCCACAAAACCAGGAAAATGGTTGCTTTATTCACTGTTACAAGTGCCTATCCCCACAGGAAGGTCTGGAATAGGTTATGTACTCAAAGGATATTTTGCAGTGAAGAAATGTATCTACTCCATCTGCCCCACTGACCTCTGTTGTTCAAGAACTGCTAAAGTCTTCATTCTGCAGAAGGCTGTCACACATGATCACACATAACACTGGCATACGAGCTAAAACAAAGCCCTCCCTGATGTGTATTCTCATGCGCCTTTTTTTCTCCTCCTCATGTAGAACAGACTGCATGGCATTTGGATTTCACAGCACAAAATGCCAGATATTACCTCTAGTAGGTGCCTGGCTACAGTGGGCTCGATGGACACTTTTTCCCACACTGAGTATCTTACTCAGCCATTAGAATATCATGCTCTCTTCAGCTCCAGCTCTGACCTATCTCCACCCTCTGACTATGACCAGCTCAGCTGTTTCTCAGCCCGGTGTTGAATCTGCCTCCAGCAGGGTTTTCTTTATCACAGGTGTTTTTGACCACACTTAGTCTCCACATGTGAGAAAACATGATAGTGGTGGAGAGGAGAGACAAGAGAAGTGGGTATCAGGATCTCCTGCTTCCTCTTTCATTAATTATGGAACTCTACCAGGTCTTCTACAGATGCACAATCCAAATAAGAGTTTCCAGAGCCCTGTCTGAGGCCATTATAAGTGAGTATGTATGAAAGTGTCTTCAAAATCATAAATTACTGGACAAATGGGAAATATTTAAGTCACTGCATAATGAAGTCACTAAGGCTTTAGGCTAATCATTGGTGAAAGATACTGAGTTCAAGCTGGGCATGCCGGCACCCAGCTGTTATTGCAATACTCGGGAGGCTGAGGTAGGAAGACCATGGATATATAGAAAAACCTTGTTTTCAAAAAAAAAAAAAAAACCAAAAAATATAATGTGTTTATGTGTGTGTGGACTTCATTCATTAAATAATAGCAATAGCTCCATGCTGTCTAGTGAAGACACAATAAGGAATTAGTGAATGAGTCTCACGTGGTTCCAGACTCAAAGAATCTCATTCTACTGTACCTATAAACAGTAGTTTTAAGTGATAAAATGTATTACGTGGAGACATAAAGTGCAAGCTGCTACACATCGTGTATGAGCGCCAGATAAAGAATTAACTGATGGAGCAGACAAGATAGTACATGCAAAGATCCTGAGTGTGAAAACACATGGACACCTAAAGTACTGGAAATCTAGAGGAGTTGGGAACTGGGTATAGGAGGAATGATGACACCGGAGACAAAAAGGGAAGAAAAAGAAAACACTGGGAAGACAGGCAGGGTCTGATGAAGTGGGAACTTTAGGATAATTTTAGCCCAAGGTCAATGAAAAATCACTAAGTGTTACCAAAATGCAGGTCATGGGGTTACAGAGATTGCTCAGCAGTTAATAACAGTAACTGCTTTTATACAAGATCCAAGTTTAGTTCCCAGCCCCCAAATAGTATCTTACAATCGTCTATAATTCCTATCCCAAGGATCCAATGGCTCTTCTGACCTATCTGGGCTCCTACATACACATGGGACACAGGCATATATAGTAGCACACACATATACAAAAAAATGAAATAAATAAATGTTTTTAAAAGACAAACCATATAAACAGATGTGCTTTCCTGAAAGATTTATCTAGTTATCTCTGTGAAGAGTGGACTGGAAGAGAACATATAGGAGCCTGATGCAGGACAAGAGGTGGTCTTAATCCAACTTATAAAGTTGCTAATGAAAATAATTTAAATGGGCACACTCAAGAGCTACCTAACAAGCAGGATATGTGGACCATATTAATAACACATGTTACTCTTACAAAAGACCCAGGTTCAATTCCTAGCACCGACATGATAGTTTAAGATCATTCTTAATTTCAGTTCTAGGGACTCTAGTGCCCTCTTCTTACCTTCATGAGGACCAATGACATGCATGAGTACCAGTCATATATATGGTATACATACATACATGCAGGCAAAACACACATAATATAAGTAAATGGGAAAAATTAAAGAGTTCTCAAGTATGACAACTGCAAGACTCCTGCATTGATTGTCTATTAATGGAAGAGAAAGAAACAAGAACAACCACAACATGGTGCACAATAATTTATATAACACCTACCACATGCCACGTCAGTTCTAAGCACTTATCTTAATGGCTAAGTAACCAGTGTCTTCCTCTTAAAGCTGAAGGTGCTGAGGATAAAAAGACTGTTTTCTCAAATGCTACAAGTAGTGAGAGGAGAAGCCAGCATCTCAAGTCACACAGCCAGACTTCAGAGTCTGTGTGGACTCAACTTGCACACAACACAGCCCCTCATACCAAGGATGTACCCTGGCACTCCCTCCCTACTGCTGGAATGCTGTGTGGAGACCAGACTCCTGGGAAGGTCCTGAATAAGAAGCAGCCACAAGTGTGCCCTGAGTCTTTAATAGTCCCAAATATTACTGGTGAGGAGGTACCAGTCTTCAGAAGAATGCTATGATGCATAACTGAAACCAGGAACTAAAAAGATAAGTCAGAAAACTGGGCCCTGAAAGCTCGATCCAGCCTACTTTTTAAAAAAAAATAAAGTTTAATGGGAACACAGCTAAAAATCATTCATCTTCACACTATCCACTGCTGTTTTCTTGCCACTGTGACATAGATGAGCTATGGGAACAGGAACCACATAGCCCACACTGTTTAAACATTAGCTATCTGGCCAATGCCAGGAAAGATCGAACTGCCCTCATTTAGATAAAGTCATTTTAAGATAAATTTTGGAAAAGTTGAATACCACAGCAAAGGCAAGAAAGAGAAGAAGTACTAGAAAGAGGCCATCAGACAATCACCCAGAGAAGGGAAAGGGGAAATAACGGTGGATGAAAGGAAGAGGACAGACGGCAGCACAGCAGCCAGAGGAAGAAAGTTCCAAGAAGAGATTTGTTGTGCCCAAATCTTCCCAGTGAGCACACAAGTCATGTGAAGTGTCTCCTAGGTTGGAGAGAGAGATAAATCCCATGCTGTGCGAAGGCTGGAGCTCTACTGAACATCTGGGGGAGAGAGAGATAAATCCCATGCTGTGCGAAGGCTGGAAGCTCTACTGAACATCTGGGGGAGAAAGAGGGAAGGGCGAAAAGAGCAGCATCACAGCTGTTCCTTTTATTTTAGATAAAAAGGGGGGAGATGTAGTGGCATTCCAATTGTATTTTAATAAATAAATCATGGATTGAAAGCAAAAGAAGACAGCAAGGCCATTGCTAAAGAGATGAGCGTGTGCAGAAAGAGCTTGTGGCTGACGATGGTGCAAGCAGAAGACCTGGGTAGACCATCTAAATAGACGTGAGGGAGGGAAGCCTCTCAGGAATGTGGTAGAGGACACTACAGTGTGAATCTCTTTAAATGACAAGGTGACCATAAACTCCCAGTAATAATTCACATTGAACATCCAAAGAATAGATCCAGACTGAAGAACAGACCATAAAAAAAAAAAAAAGATCTGAATCCTATAAGCCAGAAGACAGGAAACTGAGAACAATCTATGTTCCGCCTATGATGTAGTCCTTGCAGTGCTACAGCAGAAAGACAGGTGAGTATACAGAATAATTTCTAGAATATTGATCAATGGAAAAACAGCACTGCAGAATCATCAAAGAATGTAAGCACAGCATGGCAGTATTTGTACTGTAAAGGTCAAAGACATGATTGGAAGCATTTTTATCTGCATGGAGTGTGTGGGTGGAGCAAATGTCCCCTAAGCACCTACATGGTGAAGATAATAAAGGTTAGGTCCCCAGCCTGTGATAGTTTGGAAAATGGTGGAAATTTCAAGAGACAATCTTACTGGAAGAAATTAAGACATCCAGGGATATGTCTTTAGAGTATATTAGAACTTCAGCTCTCCTGTCCCAGAAGCCAGGCTGTGAACATATCCTGCTGTGCACTCCATGCCATGATGTTGTCCCTCAGCAAAACCCCATGACACCAGGGCCAGTAACCACAGACTGAGGTCTTTCAGGTGTGCTGTCACAGTAACAGAAGGCTGGACAACAGCAAGTATATCTCTGAAAAAAAGAAAATACAAATACAAAGTTGTTTTTATCTGCAGAGGGGAACCAGCACATGGGAGACAGCAGTAGAGGGACTTCACTGAAATTCTGGCCCAGTCAGGGTCATTCATTAATGAAAACATTGATTACATTTTTCTGAGAGATGGCCGCATGTATCCTAGGCTGGCCTCAAATCCACTGTGTAGCTGTAAGTGAGCTTAAACTTTGGATCCTTCTGCCTCCACCTCCCCAGTGATATGATTACAGGTGAGTGTTACCATGACCACTTATGCAGTGCCAGTAATGTTAGGTTTCAGGCATGCTAGACATGCCCTCCACTGACTGAGCTATGTCCCCAGCCTCTGATTTAATTTTTTTTAGAAAGTTATACCCATGTTTTATTTTTTTTTTCAGCTCTTAAGAGGCTAAAGACAGTTACAGCCAGAGAATCTTAAATCTTCAGAATTTTTAAAAAGTTCCCCTCCATCTCAAAAATACCTACATAATCCTATATATGTTATCCAGACCACTTTCCACTTAGTCACTAAAACTTTGGTTCACAAAACTATCTATTTATACATGGGGGAAAAAAAACCTTAAAAGCAAAACTTAAGTTCACTACATGAGTACCCCTATTGGTTGCACACAATCTTTTAACATTGCCTTAATTTAAAGGTACAGCCTTTTATTCATAATTGGTTGGCAAGTTTTATTTATTCATTACTCTTCAAAACTCTCGTATGAGTTATTATATTGGAGAAGTGGAAATAGGTATTGAACAGTAAGTGGATTCTCTGTTAAAATGACAGTGTAACACATTAGAATCTGAAGGTTTGGTTCCCTGTCAATAACACTAAATTGAGAGTTGGGCTCATGAACAGGACTTTCTGTATATAGGCTCTGGAAAAGTGCTCGTTAAGCATCTACTGCATGTTGAGACGCATAGGCGAAATGAGTTTTCAGTGTGCCTTCTCATTCCTGAAGATAAATGTCTGCTGGGAGAAATGAGACATATGCAGCCATAGATACCCTTATGTAGGCTACGGCTCCTGGCAATTATCTTCAAGTGAATAATATGGTCAAAAATGTAAAGAAAATGAGATATTTCTAGTTGCAATATTTAGAAAAGTCTCTGCTGGGTGGACTCAAGCCACTATGAGCAAGTAGAGGGGATATTTTTATGAAACAGATGGCTCAGGCTACCAATTAACTTCTATTAGGAAACCATGTGTCAGAGTTCATCTTGGCCATGTTGCTACCTGACTAAAAACCAAACTGCATCATTTGCCACCCTTCCTTGTTTGTAGCCAAGAATCGTTCCAGCAGCCTCCTCCCCTCCAATGCTGTATTCTATCCTGCTTCCATTCCCTTGCCCAGCGATGGTCACCAACGCAAGCCCCATCCCCATGGACGTACAGAAAGGTGTCACATCAAAATACCTGGTACCCTTAGTGGCATCCCGATCCCAAGCAGGACCTCACAAATTCCCCTCGGGCCTTTCAAATAGATTTGGTTCTCTATTTGTTGCCATAGTCCTACACCTCTCTTCCCAGAGTGAAAATTCCATTTAGAATAAGGTTTCTGCCCGTCTCAAGGACAGTTTTGTTGGAAGGGGCCACTTGTTTGTTTCCCTGCTGCCAAGCAGACCCAAAATAATCATACAGAAACCATATTATTTAAATCACTGCTTGGTCTGTTAGCTCTAGCTTCTTATTTGCCAACTCTTACATCTTAATTTAACCCATTTCTATTAACTTGTGCATCACCACGAGGTTGTGACCTACCAGCAAAGTTTCAGCACGTCTGTCTCCTGTGGCAGCTCCATGGCTTCTCCCTGGCTCCACCCTTCTCTCTCCCAGCATACAGTTAAGTTTTCCCTGCCTATCTACCCTATCAGGTCAAACCAGTTTCTTTATTAACCAGTGGTATTCACAGCATACGGAGAGGACTCCCACATCACAGTTTCCTATGCTCACACCCGTGCTAAATCAGATCCTTCAGACTGTTTTATTTCAACTCAGTCATGTCAGCTGACCACCAGCTGTCTGGTATTTGTGTGTTGCCAAAAAAAAAAAAAAAAACACAAAAAAAAAACTAACTAGGGGTCACATGACCCCATCCCCACAAGAAGATAAGTTTCTCCCACATCTTTTCTTGATGTGTTTGGTACCTTCGTTATGTATATACTAAATACCTGACAAGAAACAATTTAGGGAGGGATTCATTTTGGCTAAGGAAAACAGTTCGTCTTGGAGGGGAAGCCATAGCAGTAGAAACAAGAGACAGTTTATCTCTCTGCATCTGCACTCAGGAGCAGAGAGAGTGAACAGCAAGTAGGACTGGGCTATAAAACCTCAAGGTCCAGTTCAAGGACCACTTCCTCCAATGAGGCTCTACATGCTAAACTTCCCACAACCACCTCAAACAGCACCACCAGCTGGGACGCAAGTGTTCACATACATGAGCCTGTAGGGGACATTTCACACTCCAACCACAACGTCTGAGTACACCAATCTGCTTTTGGCTAATGCTGAAGACACCTTTTTCTAGAAGTTTATCTGCCATTTGTAAAGGTTCTCAAACCTGCGGCCTTTGCTTGTTTCAATAGTGCCACAGGCTCTGCTAATGCCTGGCACCAGGGGCAGTCGGAATGGAACTGTTTCGCCTTGGGCTTAAGGGGACAAATGAAGCATGGTCATTTAGTTCCTAGGTGTTGATAGAGGTTTCTGTCCCACCTGGAACCATAGCTGTTCAGACCCAAAGAAAGACACAGAGGTTTGTGTCAATTATAAACTGGTTGGCCTATTAGTTCAGGCTTCTTGTTAACGCTTATGTTTTACATTAACACATAATTCTTGTCTGTGTTAGTCACATGACGTGGTACACTTTATCAGTGAGGCATTCTCATCTTGCTTCCTCTGTGTCTGGGTGATGACTGCAGACTGAGCCTTTTCTCTTCCCAGAATTCTCTGGTCTAGTCATCTCTCCTATACTTTCTGCTTGGCTACTGGCCAATCAGCATTTTATTAAACCAGTACAAGTGACAAATCTTTACAGAGTACAAGACCATCGTCCCACAGCACCTAGGCTCTTCTAGGCAGGAGAAGCTTGATGCGTGCACAAAACCCTGACTTGTCTGGTTCGTGTGGGACCTGAAACTGGGAATGTGCAGTCCCCTCCAGGAAATAAAAGGATGGGAGATAGAATCGTGCACTAGCTCGAGATCTGGCGGAATGCAAGTATTATAACAACAAGCAGATTAAGACAAGAATGAAAGCCTCCCTCCCCCTTAAAGTCACCAGGTGATAGGATGATGGGTTGTTTTAGGCAGGATTCCTCTACTAATTAATTAACTAGTGAATCCATCTCAGGTAGTGTGATCCTGAGAGCCTCGTCTCCATCCACAGGTGAAGGATTCTGTAGGCTAAGCCGCTTCCATCATCACAGATTAACTAAGCTTGGCGGAAGGAAGATGCTAGCTGAAGGTACAGGGACTTGTACATTGTAGCACTTATAAGCACAATTGGGTGAGCGATCAACCACCAGAATTAAAACTGCCTTCTCCATTTTTATTCATATAAAGCAAAAAAAAATTCAGTATCTAAGCTAGGCAATTTTGTTGGAATAATCTCTGTTTCTCTTCTCTCTTATTCTTGTTTTCTAAATAAGAAAACTAAGTGACAGAAAACACTGGTGAAACAGAGACTTGCCAGTAACCCAAAGTCTCCCGCGAGCCACAGAACTTTATAAAGTACCTGCAGATTAACCTGTACCCTTGTTGGTGTTATTGAACATGCTCAATCTACGCTATTCGTTTGGAGTCAGAGCAGGAACTCAAAGCATTTGACAAATATACTCGCACAAGGTAGACTCAGAGCTTAGTCTGGAAAAGAGGTGAAATGCCCTTTCCACTACCATATCCAACAGAAGATAACTGTTTACCCCTAATGAATTATAGGCTTTGGATTTCAAAGCACAGCAAAAGCATCTGTCTCCCTTAGGCGTGTGTGCGTGCATGTGTGTGTGTGTGTGTGTGTGTTGTGTGTGTGTGTTGTGTGTGTGTGTGCGCGTGCGCGTGCCCCAAATATGGTGCAGCCAAGTCATCAGGTGGTGAGTGAGAGATAGAAGGAGTCAACAGATTTTGCTTGCAGCTGCTGGAGCCACTGACTTTGACATCTGTGACACATTTCCATCATTGCTGCAGGGAAAAATCGAGAGGTACCATCCACAGAGACTCCAGGAAGTGTAACGTGACAGCAGAGGGAACAAACACTGTCACTTCAGACCCTGAAAGGCAGCAAGCTCTGCAGGGTGGAGGAGTTCCAGCAAGTTCCCTGCCTTTCAGGGGCGTGCATGCGAGCTGTTTCTCAGAGGCGCTGCACCGTTAGGAACCGACTCATTCCCATTGCGGCTTTGCTCCTTCAGGCCACAACAGTGCTGGGAGATTATTTTTAATTCATCAGCAAACTCTGTAGAAGTGAATATGTAAGAGGCAGTCACTCTCTCCAAGGCCTGCAGAGTGAAGGAGAAACATGGAGAGCAGGGGCAAGGCTACTGCAGGGATGTCCCAACTGAGGGTAGAAAGATGGCTGGTCAGGGCTGACTCTGGTTAGAGGAATGAGTGGGAGAGGAGAAGGAAATGATGCCTTACGTGAGGTGGACCATGGGAGATGCTGGGCCCCTTCGACAGAGGAAGAGACTGGTAGGGATACAACTCAAAAGTGTCTTGAGCACCTCAAATTCAAGAAAACATAGGTAGTAACTTATCCACAGGTTCAAAATTTTTAAACGACACAGAGAACCTTAATATGGTAGAAAAAACAAGAGCCTTTTATACTTTAGCAGACCCATTTTCAAATCCTCTCTCCCGTCTTGGACAAATCAATGTTTCCATATGTGTGTGCACATGTATCTGAAGACCCGAGGTCAACCTTGGGTGTCATCCTCAGGGGTTGTTCTACTTTGCTCTTTGAGAGGGTTTCACACTGGCCCGTAACTCACCAAGTAGAATAGGCTATCCAGTCAGCAAGCCCCAGGGATCTTTCTGTCTCTGCCTCTGCAGGGCTGGGACCAATACCCTTAGGCATCCTTCCACTGCATCCCATGTTTTTCTCTCAAGGGTCTCCTCCATCCATGTGCAAGATGCCTTGGTGAACTCAGAGTTTGCACAGACTGGCTAGGTGACAGGCAGACCTACCCACCTTGTGAGGGCTTGTGTTCTAGTTTACTCTCCATTGCTGTGATAAACACCATGACTTGAAGCATCTTAGCAAGAAAATGGTGTGTTTGGTTTACATTCCAGGGAACAGTGATGACCCCAATAGTCTCATGCATTTGAGTACTTGGTCATCAGGTAGTAGAACTACTTTATGGGGATTTGGAGGTGTGACCTTGTTGGAAGAAGTGTGTCTCTGTGGGGTTGGGCTATGATGTCTCATATGCTCAAACTATGTCTAGTGTGGGACACACTTCACTTCCTGTTGCCTATGTGCTTGGTCTTAATAATAAAAACCTGGGGTTAAATATCAAGATAATTGCTGAAAGACTAGAGAAGTAAAGCCACTAAAGAGACCTTTTACCTCTATGGAATCCTCTGACAAAGTGAGCAAAATCCTATCTCTATGAATCCTCAGACTGAATGCCCTGAGCTCCTATCTCCTCCTGCCTCATATTCCTCTCTCTGCCCAGCCATATCACTCCTGTCTCCACCTCCCTAGTGATGGGATTAAAGCTGTGAACCATTATTGCCTGGCTCTGTCTCTTTTTTAGGCTGGATCAATCTCGTATAGCCCAGGGTAGCCTTGAACTTACAGAGATCTGTCTTCCTCTGTCTCCCAAGTGCTGGAATTAAAGTTGTGTGCCACCACTGCTTAGCTTCTACTGCTAACTAGTGACTTAGCTCTGAACTCTGATCTTCAGGCAAGCTTTATTTGTTAGATCACAAGTAAAACATCACAGCAGAGCAAAGACACTATTGGGCCTCAGTGCTATTGAGGACAGGGTAGCAGAGGATGTGAACAGCAGAAATTAAGGCCAACACAGGAGGCAGGGATGGTTGCAGTGGACCTAACTGTGTGTTTATTATATGGCCATTAACTGTGGCCATGGGAGAAGAGGATAAGAAAGAGTTTAGAGGGAGACCTTTGGAGAGCTCAAGAACTGAGAGATTGGTCCACATATATGTTAGCAGTGATTTGGAAAGGCAGAAGAGGGAGCCAGCCTAGGCAGAGGGCAACCAAGAGAAGCCTGTGAATGGTTGGACCCACATGACATTTAGAACCAGGAGTTTTGGAAGAGCAGAGGGGGAAAGAAGTGTGTGTGTGTGTGTGTGTGTGTGTGTGTGTGTGTGTGTGTGTGTGTGGTGGGTGTGGAAATGACAGCAGAAGGAAGAATAGAGCACACACCATCCATAGGTACACCTATAGGTGGCAAGTAGTAGTAAAAAAAAAAAAGCTGTGTCTGAGGAGGCGGCAGGAGAAATGACGTATTCTACAGGGCACCAAGAAACTTGGTCCATTTGACACATGGCTACCCACTCAGCAGACGGCTTTATTCACAATTTGTAAGGATATGAAAAGAAGCAAGGCAAAAAGACATGACATGTTAACTATTGGCTCTATGGAGAGGGCCTCTACCCTGGCTCGGGGCTCCTTTAATATGGAACTGTGCCTACTGTATTCAACTGGGGAGGCTCGAAATCTAGAGCGATGGGCCTGGGGCTCACATTACCACTCGCTCTTGCCTTTGTTCCTAGGAAACGTAATAGGCAGCTTGGAACAGTGCGCCATTGTTCACATGATATGGGTGGGAGGATTAAGCCCTTAATTAATCAGGGAATGGGTAATTGATCATTGTTAAGTCCCTGCCAGTAGTCACGATTACATATGGGCCCATGAAACTGATCATTGTCTTTTTCACTGCAAATGGCCGTGGTTGCTCATGAGTCATTTTGCAATGAATGCTGATTCACTGTTTGCTGGCCTGGGAATGGAGATTAGGGGCTTGGTGGAGCCCGGAGTTTGCTGTATGGAAAGAAGCCTTCCTTCTCTTCATGGCAGTCACTGTGAAGGGGTGATTTCCAGATTTAAATACACCTGGAAGAGTGAAGGAGCAGGAGACGAGAAAGGCTCACTTTCCAAACGTTTCCAACAAAGGCGGTTTGAATTTAGCAACCAAGAAAGCCTGGATGCTAAGTTAGGCTAAGGAGTATTCTGAACTGCAGTATTAAACCTTGATCTTGATCCCTTCCCCCAACACACACAATCTGGTACCATCTCCGTGGGGGCAAAGATGAGGGAAGAGGAGAGGAAGGGAAGGAATTACAAGAATTGTAGAGTGTCAGTCAACAAATCTTTTAAATTCACCTCCATTTCCTGACTTTAATGGTCTCAAGTTAAAGATTAGCAATCAACGCCTTCAAGCTATTCTCTGCCCTACCCTCACCCTCAACAAAAAATAAATAAATAAATAAATAAATAAATAAATAAATAAATAAATAAATAAATAGCCTTTCTCAGCAATGTTGAGTCAGAGAAAGAATCAAGGGGGCCCTGTGTCTGTCAGAGCCGCTGTTCCTATGGCAAGAGAGCATCCACACGAGGAAACAGGAGCGACACAGACTTGTCTCTTGCCTTGTTCATAAAACGGTGTCTCCAGTGATATCAGCGAGTGAGATGGGGAACAAAGCTCCCCCAAGAATCTTCCCTGGAGTTGATGTAAATTGCCAGGCCTGGATGCAGCAGGTGACAGGGTGCCTCACCTCTGTACGTGAGCTGTTTTCACACGGGGTGGTGGCAGACGATTTATTCTGCCCGCTGCACTCGCTGTTTGGTCGGAAGCCGTTCCCTGTGATTATTTAAGAAACTGGAGAGCAGTTCAGCTTTCTTTGACCTGCTAACTGGAGCTTAAGTTACCACACCTAGCACGTTCGCAAGACTCCTGGACACTTCCCGGGAGCCAATCGATGCAGGTGCCAGGTGCGCTGAATGAAGCCAGCAGCAGGGGTTAACGGCAGCTGTAAAGCTACACAATGCTTGAAATCCTGAATCTGTCCCCAGCACTACATAAACCTGGTGCGATGGTGCAGGTCCACAATCCTACCATCCAGAAGAATCAGAAGTCCAAAGTCATCCTCAACTGTATAATGGATTTGGGATTCGCTTGAAATAAATGAGACCATCTCAGAAAAAAAAAAAAAGCAAAACAACAACAACAACAAAAACAAAACAACATTGTGTGCTCGTCTGACATTTCTTTAAGTCGGAATATCTTTTAAAAATTTTAAATAAGCTTTTATTGAGGTTAATTGACTAGTACACAAACCAAAGCACCATCGTGGACAATAATCATACCTCTCTAAAGCACAGAATTCCCTCTTTGCTTCTCCTTTCTGTGTGTTTTGCGAATTCCTTTCCTGGGGAGATGTGATAATATCTAGCTCCACCTCTTCAGGTTCTAATGACAAAGTAAATATGACCCCACCACTGCTCCCACTGGAGAACCAATGAATTTACTGGGCTTGCTTACACAGAGTGAATGAGGGGCTACTGGCAGACGCATGGGGAGCTCCCAGCAACTGCACTGTAAAGTCTTGCCTAGCACGACACTCCCTCATAGCCACAAAAACGGAGGGAGCCCCCCTCAGTCCTCCCCAGCATATACACTCTAGACCTTTCCCAACACCCAGAGGACAGAACTGTATGCAAATTTGCATACAAAATTACACAGGTGGAATTGCGTACAAATGGATAGGAGTGGCCAGATACACTGGCGAGGGCCCAAGGACTCTCCTGTGCCTTCCTTCTAGGAGAGAATATCAACAATCTGAGGGTTTGATACCAAGGTACTTTTATGAATAGGCATGGCAGATCTCAAGAAGAGAGTAGCAATTTGCCTTGGATGTTAACACCGTTCAGTATTGAGAACCCTGAAGAATTCTTTATTCCTGCAGTACTGAACCAGCTAAGGCCATGTAATCTTTGTGCAGGAGCTTCTTGCAGCAAATATTTCAAAAGGCAGCCCATTTGGCTTAGGTGTTTGCTCAATCCCTCTCCTGTAGCTCTTGCTCCTCTCGTAACTCCCCCTTCCCAGCACCACACATCTCCTGGTGCCCCCTATCAACCTCCACCCACCTCTATCCCTTCCGCTAAGACCCATACCAGGACTTCAAAGAATACCCATCATCTGTTTCATCCAGCTTGGGTCACTAAGCATCTGTGCTTAGTTATTGATGGATGGTAATTTTCATAGCATTATGTATTATTGTGTTTGCATTTAAATCTGACTTCAAGACAAAGGTCTAGAAGCTCAATTCCTCCAACATGGGTGTTTTCTCTCTTTCTGCTGCTGGATGGAATGAACTGTCTTCTCAAGAACCGGACTAGAGCCCCTGGGCACTTCTGATGATCATAAGCTATAATGCCCTAACTCTTGGTTCTACCAACATTCACTTAACACTGACAGAAAAAGATTTCAGTTGTTTATTTTCAACTTTGTGACTCTGCCTTAAATTAATGCAGGTAAATAGGGTCATGCAGGAGGGATAAAAGTTTCTAGAGATGTCATCTAACTGGATCTAGAACCTTCTGTAAAGCATAGGATCCAGGTCTAGCCAGAGTCTCACTACCTCACCATAGTGTTGACCCTTGGGAACTCTGCTGGACCACTGGGTTCATCAGAGGAACATTATATTCTCTGTTCTGCAGAACCATGAATTGTAATCAAAATCTACAGCATCTCTACACAGAGGAGGAAGATATAATGAAGTCCCAATCCTGAAAGCCTGATAATGCGGCTCTGTGTGGAAATGGTCTCTATAAGTCATTCAGATGGAATCATAAGGGTAGTCTGTAGATGATTACAATAAAGTAGCCCCACACTAGCTCAGAAAGGGCTCTTTATTTAAGGGTAGACTCACAGATCAACAGTTCTCCACATGAGCAGGGAACAGGAACCGAATCCAGCAGCCAAGAGGCTGCACACATTTCTACTCTGTATATATAGTACATGTGGCCATGCCTAGAGTTTGCCAGTTCACACAGAACCTCCCCCTTTTGTCTAAATCAGAGTTCTAAGCCTAATACAAAACTATATACAATAAGAATAATTATCAAGTATAAAAATTAGAATTACAATCAGCATAAACAGTATTAAGCAAGAAACATATGCTAAATATTTCAATAATTATATTCCAAGGAGTCTAAGTCTTGTATTAGAAATGGCTTGGCTAAGTCATAAGAGAAAAGTAACTATGACTAGTCTTCAACCCCATTGAAGACCTGAGAAGGGAAATAATATTACTTGAGTAAATAGGAAGTGCAATCAAGCCACTTACAAAATGTGTAATAAATGACAGAGACAGCTACCTGGGCAATCACCCAAAGTCTCATTTGCAATGTTGGAGTAGCCAACTTTGACTAAGGCCTAGAGTAACTGACAGACCATTTTCAGAGGCAGGAAAATTTGAAAAACTGTCTTACCCTGTCTTGGCAAAGTTTGACAGTCTTTTTTCTTATATCCTGCTTCATCGTGTCTGCCCTGGAGAGGAGAGGCATAGCATTTGCCTCACTTCCTCTTCCTCCCAGCATTCTGTTCTGTTTACTCCACCCACCTATGTTCTAACCTATCAGGCCAAGCAGTTTCTTTATTAATTAACCAATGAAATCAACAGATTGATATATGACACTCCCACATTAATCCTCCAGCCAAGAATGTATCTTTTTGGTCTTTCTGCTTTTATAAAGAACGATCTTGCCAAGCCTGGTGGCATAGGTCTGCAATCCCAGCAACTCTAGAGACTGAGGCAGGGGGACTGAAAGTTCAAGGTCTGACTGGGTTGCAGAGTGAGTCTAGCCAGAACAACTCAAAAAGATACTATCTTGAAGTAAAAAGCAAAAGAGGAGTCTGGAGAAATAGCTCAGTGAAATGCTTGCTGTGCAGGCATGAGGACCTAGGTTTGCTCTCCAGGATTTACTTGGTGGGAAGATCTATAAATAAACAGACTTTTGTGGATTGCTGGCACGCCTGTCTAGCCAAATCAGAGGGTTCTGGGTAACAACCGAGAGGCACTATCCCAAAAATCCATATTGGGTGGTGTTTTGAGAAGTGACACTCAAGGTTGGTCTCTGTCTTCCACACCATTTGCATCTACAAGTGCGAAGTGAGGGCTATGAAGTGGTAGAATGCTTAAGTTATTCAAAACTCTGGGTTCTAATCCCAGTGCTGTGGAAGGAAGGGAGAGCTGGGTAGAGAGAAGGGGAAGGAAGGGAAACAATAGCTGGTGCCACTATTTGGGAATGTTTAGTCTTGTGAAAGAGACATGCATGAGTAATTAGTTAAGAAGTTGGCCTTCTATCATTACTCACAGTCAACTTTGGGAGAAACAAAAGTTACCTACTCATCTTTTGACCACAGACCTTCAGTTGACAGCTGCCTCCATGCAGAGCCTATGGTAGGTGATAGCTCATCTTCTAAGGAACCTAGCAAAGAGGTAGGTGGTACATATTAAATTCAGAAACATTTGAGTTTGAGTCAGCCTTTGCCACCTATAAACTGTTTTCCGTGACATTGAAGCTTTCTGGTTTTCAACTTATTCAAACACAGAATACAAATCATAATATGCATCGCTAGAAATTGCCATGCACTTGAACACTGTGTGTGTCATCCACCTACCCTTTTGTGGGCCTGAAGGGCAGCGTTTGCTCATCCAGAGTCAGTTGTTTTTGTCTACTTGACACAAACCTAGACTATCTGGGAAGAGAAAATCTCAAGTGAGGAATAGCATCCATCCAATTGGCCCGAGAGCATATCTGCAGGGCATCGTCTGTCAACTAATGTAGAAGGTCCATGATGAAATAGCACTGCTGTTGAGGAGCCAGTGGTAAGTCAGGACGCTGTAGCATGATGGCCTGGGTATGTGATAGAGCAAAGCACACACTGCAGCAGTTTCATTGTGACATTCTTGACCCCAGATGCAGGGGTGTTCTATGACAAAGTGTCTGGCCTCGGATTACCAGTACCCCCAAGAGACATATACAAATAAGTTATCACTACACAAAGACACATTCACACACACAAGCAAATCAAATACACAGACACACACACACACACACACACACATACACACACACACGGAAGCACACACTCATACACAAATCTGCAAACATGCATATTCAGACACAAACAGTAAATCCTTGTCAATGCCTCACTATTTTTTTAGCTCTTGGAGGCTTCCTGGCCTTTTAAAATGCCACAGGAAGGTCTTAAGCCTTATCAGTTCCTAGCTCTGTTATCAACCATCACCTCAGCTGACAGTCAGCTGAGAGTGAGAGCTATCCAGGAATGCACCAGCTGAGGTGTTAGACTTGGGGGAGGGGAGGAAGGACCCAGGACAACCCAGGGACTGGATACAGCTAGCCCTGCTATTAGGTAGAGGCAGGCATCTCAAACTTAGTTTGTCAGACTTCACCTTCCCAAGGAGAAGGAGTCAGGAAGAAAGGCTTCCCTACTTTTCTCAGATCCTCTGAGGGTGGAGGTTTCAGCCAAGGGAAGCAACACAAACTTGAGGCATAGTGGCTACTTCTCAGATATGGCTATGAAGAACCTCATCCACATGGCAATGCCCCAGTCTCTACTACCAACATAAACTACCCCGGGGCACATAACCCACAGATCTCAGATGCTTTTTGTGTGTGCACACACACCCTCCCTGCAACAGTGTGAGCAGCTGGCACACTGCACTTCTGTCTTGTGTGGATGAAGAATCAGTTGGGAAAGGCAAAGCAGGGTGTATGTTGAGACCCCAGGCTTCAGCAGGCTATGGGAGGCAGACCTTGGGTTAGGGGCCAACCTGGACTACACAGGAAGACCCTGCCAGAGAGATAGGGAAAAGGAAAGGGATGGGGAGGAGGTTGGGTGGAAGAGAGAGGAAGAGTAGCTAGGAGAGAGGGAAGAAAGCAACTGCCCAGATAGTTACCTGCTAAACAGGGTTGACACAAGTCTCTAAGCCAGAAGGTAGGACTTTAAACTATTTCTTCTGTTTTTATATTTATGAAGTGCTTCCTTGGAAACCTATTATTTTACTTTCATTTGAGAAAAGAAAAATCAAAGAGATAAAGTTAATGGCCTTGGTCCTACCTCTGTCAGAGAGTGGAGTCAGAAACAGGCCCGTGGCTGTTACAGGATTTTTTGTGGAAGGTCTCCTCTTTCTTTTCCCCAATAATGCAAGCTTATTTTTTATTTATTTTCTTTTATTGTAGTATGTACTTCATTTCCCGTCGCTCACACACATTGAAAACATGTCTTTGAAGAGCATCTCACCACGTCAAAACTGGATCTGCCTGGGCAAAGCAGTGCAAATCTGTCCCAGCATTCCAGAGGATGCTTATGTGTTTCAAGCCAGTCTGGTCTATGTTGGGAGACATGCTCATACACACACACAGAGACACAGAGACACACACAGAGAGAGAGAGAGAGAGAGAGAGAGAGAGAGAGAGGTTGAGAGAGAGAGAGAGAGAGATACACGCATAAAAATCAATCTTTGGGCAAAAGGGAAAGGAGGGATAGATTTGTACCTTTAGCAAAAAAGTAAGAAGACTTTATCTGTTCAGCTCAGTCATGGCTCTGCTTCTGATTTACATGAGAACATTCTAAAGGGCAGAAACAGCCTATGCAAATGGTGCCCCTGAACATTCCTGAGCGATCAGGCAGGTTCAGAACAGTCCCCTGAGGACATGAAATAAAGGGCCCACAACGTGCTTCCCCAAATCTTTCTACCAGGTTTAACGAGCAGTTTTAGCTTTATTGACTAAAAGGGAAGTTCTAATAAACTGGAGGTGAGTCAAGGGCTTCTTTCTGCAACAATGGATTAGCTCTCACGCACGTTTCCTGTCAGGGGACTCTATTTTGCTAGTGTGTAACTATAACCACAAACCTACCATTAGCCATTTGGAATACTGAAGTCTATTTCCTGATAAACTTGGGAAAGGTCAGAGGTTAACTGGACCATGCCTAGTTAAAAATGTTCCAGCCTTAGAATGTAGCCACTCTCTCCTTCAGACAGCACTGTGGGAACCAGGGAGGGTTCCATGGCTCAGGAATGGTAGACACACAGGAGGGACTTAGTTATACAGAAATCAGTCTTAACTGACACCGCTTCCTGAAACCTCAGGAAACACAAGGGCTCTTAGTCTACCCTCTAGATGGGTCTGATCCTCCCTGGAACAACCACACTTTCTTGCCCTCACTACAAGAAAGCAGAAGCAGCTGACATGAAAACCCCTTGTCGATCATACAGAAACAGATTTGTTACCAGGCTACAAGTTTTCCTGAAGAAAATTAGTTCTATATATTAACAAAATGTCACAAAGGGACTGTGGCAGGCAGCGAACTCCAGAAAAAGCCTACAGAAGGCCCCATGTGTGACCCCAGGAGAGAGCTGTAACTCAGAGTCAGCCTTGATGCTTAGAAAGCTCATCTGAGGCATCTCCAGTCAATGTGTCTCTGAAACACCACTATTGATTTCTATTTAGGATTCCAATGAACCACTGCTGGTGATTACCACTAATGGATAGTGAGAGACGAAGGGAACTCCTTAACCTCTGTAAGTTCTTCCCCAAACTTCCTGATGCCCAGGTTGAAATAGGAAAGTGACTACTGGCCTGGGGTGTTTATACATTAAAAACCACCAATAAACTCATATAATGTCTACACAGACTTTGAAATGTATTTCTGTTTCTAGTAACTATAAGCATTTGTTTTAAAATTCCATTATTAAGTTTGTTATTTGAGCATTTCATACACATATGCAGTGCATTCTGGTAACTCCCCCCCCTTCTCTTCTTTCCCCACCCCTCCTAACACACCCCACTCCTTGCTTTCTTCTATTCTTTTTCCCAGATTCGGGATTTTTGGTTTGGTTTTGTGACCTATTTAGTCAGGGCCACCTGTGTGAGCATTGGATTGGAACCTTCCTGGAGCCTGGAGGAGTCATTAATAAGTACACAACTAAAAGCAGTGCCCTCCCCCTCCACTCCCCTAATCAATCAGCAGCAAATAAGCAGTGGGGGCCTCCTGAGCATAGCTCCCTGCACATCAATTCATGACTGACTGTTGAAGGGTCCATCCTTGTGCAGACTCTCAACTAATTACTTAAGTTCTTTATTTTTGCTATAATTAAAAACAAACAGTAAAACTTTCCCCAAAGCACTTGAGCTGCTGAAAATTCACCAACCTCCCTGGAGTCAGCTCAGCATATTGCTGAGATAGATGCACATTCCCAGACGAGAGAAGAATGTGTCAACACAGAAAGGTTGTGAGCTAACTTCTCACAGGGACAAGCTAATGAAATGTTTAACACAGGAGCCCCTCAGCTGAAAAAAGACTTGCTACATTTCTGCCACATTTTCTTACCACACATTCAAGGGTTTGGAGACAATCTTTCAAACATCTGGGCTTTTTACTGACTGAAAGGCCAGGATGTTAAATCCTTTGAATCATCCAAGCTTAAAAAGAACTCTAGCTTGACTAGACAGGTTCACAAATGCTTTATTTCAGAGGGAAAGAGGGTGGGTGGTTATGTTTTTCATACTTGGGAAAATAACCCAAAAGGTAAACATCAAATTTTCTTGATTTATGTCTTTACATGTTTTTATTCTATTTTTGTTGCTGTTTTATTTAATTTTTAAATTGAAAATAGGTTCTTCTCTCATACAATACATCCCAACCACAGTATCCCCTCCCCAACTCCTTCTAGCCACCCCATGTTGGAAGAAGGCCATTAGTTTGTTTCTGGGTGCTTGGTAGCTCAGTCCCAAAATAATTACACAGAAACTATATTATTTAAAATACTGCTTGGACCATTAGCTCTAGCTTCTTATTTGATAACTCTTACATCTTAATTTAACCCATCTCTACTAATCTGCGCATTATCATGAGGTCATGGCCTACCAGCAAAGTTTCAGCACGTCTGTCTCTGGTGGCAGCTCTATGGCATCTCTCTAACTCCTCCTTCTTTCTCCCAGCATTCAGTTTAGTTTTCCCCATCTATCTATCCTATCAGGCAAAACCAGTTTCTTTATTAACCAATGGTATTCACAGCATACAGAGGGGAATTCCATATCACACAAACATGATTTTATTTTAAAGACGTGTATTTCTTACTCTGAAGGGCAGGATAGTGCTTTCATGTTTTTTTTTTGTTTTTTTTTTTTTTAGTAAACCTAAAAAATAATGGGTTTATGACATTGTTGTACATGTATATTGTACTTTATTTATCTATATGTACCTTTCCTCTGTACACCCTCTTGCTGGTCCATGTCCTTGCCTCAAGTAGACCCCTCTTTCTGTTCTCATGTCATATGCATATTTAAACCTAGGCTCTGTTTATGAGAAAGAACATAACATATTTATCTTTATTCCCTCCTCCTATTACCCTCTCTGGTTTCTCCTTTCTTTTAATACCTTCCTCTAACCAGGATGATGCCACCAAGCCTGATAACCTGAGTTCAATCCCTAGAGCACTCCTAGTAGACAGAAAGATCAACTTCCACAGGCTTTCCTCTGACCTCACAAGTTTGTCATGGTACCCATGTATCCAGACATGCACAATGGTGTGGGAGGTCCTTTTGTCTGTGTGTTGCTTTTATTGGTTAATGAATAAAGAACTGCTTTGAGCCTATGGCAGGGAAAATCAGAACTAGGTGGGGAGAGGTAGGGTGTATGCTGGGAGAAAGAAAGGTGGAGTCAGAGAGAAGCCATGGAGCCGCTGGAGACAGATGCTGGGAATGTTAGCTGGTAACTGTCATGTGGCAATACACAGATTAATAGAAATGGGTTAAATTAATATGTAAGAGTTAGCCAGTAAGAAGCTAGAGCTAATGGGCCAAGCAGTGATTTAATTAATACAGTTTCTGTGTGATTATTTTAGGGCTAAATAGTAAGGATAAACAAGTGGCCTCCTTCAGCTAGTGGGACTCTTAATTCCAGGGTCATGGGTTCGAGCCCCACGTTGGCCTTGAAAATTAGCTTATGTACATCAGTTTAAATCCAAAGAAATGATATACAAAAATGTATCCCAACCTAAAAAAAATACAATGAAAACTGAAATAAACAAGAAAGGTATGCCAAAATATTATCAAGTGACTATTCCAGGAATGGCCAGTTTTTCTGTCTTACATTTTTTTCTCCAACTCTCAACTTTCACAAAATAAATAATCTAGTTTAAGAACCCTTGAAGCATAAACAGGAGCACAAATTCAGAATATCTAGTAAGGATGCACTTGTAACCTTGACTTAGAAACATCTTATTTCTATATACAGCAAGCACAGACATACGTTTTAAAAAGAGAAGGATAGTAGAACAGCAACACACTTAAAGAATGCAAGATTGTAAGGCATGTGATGCTGGTCACTAATCCCAGCTTGAGAGGTTGAGGCAGGAGGATTGTGGGTTCAGTGAGAGTCAGAAGAAAGATGAGGAGAGATAAAGAAGACAGTGAGAAAAAGGGGAGGGAGGGAAGAAGAGAAAGGGGAAAAGATGAAGGAAGAAAGGAAGGAGAAAGGGAAAGAGAGGAAGAAGAGGAACAGGAGAATATAAGAAAGGAGGACAAGAAAAGAAAGATGAAAGAAAAAGAAGCAAAGTTGGTAGGCAGCATGTAAAAACTCACACACTACAGAGAACTAGATGAACTTGCTAATGAGCTTATAAAAGATGGATAGACACTAATACCGAGGTAACTGTAAGCTGAAATAAGGCACCATTTCCTATCCATGACCCTGCATACCACTGGGATGCTATGTGAGGGGATAGAAACCGCCTACTGTCAAAAGCTGACTGTATCTGTGATCCTCTTTGAAAACAAATTTGCGACATCTAGAAAGGGGCACTTAGGCAGTTCCAGAACTTGTGAAGATGGCGGCAAAACACAGAGGCACAGACCAGAGCCTTTGCATCAGCAATATGCAATGTGAGCCAAGTGGAAACAACTCAGAGTCTGTCAGTAAAAGATAAGAATCACAGTGTCTCACCAAGTAAGTCCATTGAGAAAAATTAAAATAAGATACAGTTGTAAGGATATAGATAACTGTTGCAACATTAATTGAATGAAAAACACAAATTACATAACAATGCCCGATTAGTTCATCATTCAGGAATTTTCCCTTAACCTAAGTCCATTGCTCTTTGTAGGGTTGTTCGTTTGAGACAGGGTCTCATGTAGCCCAGGCTGGTCTAGAACTTGTTATATAACTGAAATGGCCCAAATGAAAAACATCCCCCACAAGCCCATATATTAAAACGGTTGGTCTCCAGCTGGTGATGGTGTTTGGGGAGGTGGAACCCACTTCCAGAGCACTCTCTCTGCCTCCTGTGTGTGCTTGACATGAGCTCTCTCAGCTTCCCGTTACCACCACCATGCCTTCACTGACAGTATGGATGTCTAGCCCTGAAGAACCATAAACCAAAACAACTCTTGATTACATTGCTTTTGATTGTGATTTTTATCACAGCAATGGAAAAGTAGCCGTGGATAACCTTGAACGTCTGATTTTTCTCTGTCCACCTTCTCACTTCACCCAGGACCGAGATCACAGACATGTGTCACAATGCCCAACTTTTTGTGAATTTTCAAAGCACATAGAAAAATGACACATATTGAATAAATACTAACTTCAAAACAGACCATTAAACAAATTTATATATTATGAGAAATGCAGGATTTTCTGGCTATGGCACATACAAAGGTATATCTTATTATTATTTGTATTCTTTTAAAGTCCTGATATGCTTCATAATTTAATAAACTGTTCCCATGACTTGTCATTTCAGAGCCTGTGCTACTTCAGCCAGAATAAGCTCCAGAGTGATGGGGATCATCCCTCTCTGAACATAGCTAGATAGAGGGTGATGGTTGGCAGTACGGCAGAGTGAGCTGGAGACAGGCACAGGAGGTCACTGGGGCTCAGGGAGACAGAAGGGATGGGTGGGAAGGAAGTAATAATTAATCTGGAACCTCTGAAGGAGAATTAGACCTAGAGGCCAGCCAGGAGACAAGATTCCAGAAGTAACCCAGTGGAAATGATTCAGGGCAAAGGGCTGCTAAAATGGGAAGGAGAAGGGCTCGGGGTCATAGGATATCCTAAAATGTGACAAAACAAACTGAGAATTTGGGAGAAATGGCTCAGTGAGTAAAATGTTTGCTATGCAAGCACAAAGACCTGATTTTCTCAGCACCTGTGTAAAAAGGTATTTTCTTCTAATCTCAGGCCTGCTGAGGCAAAAACAGATGGATCCCTGGGGTTCCGTGGGCAGACAGCCTAGGTACCAGGGAGAGACCCTGTCTCAAACATGATGGCTAGCTTCCCTGGAACAACAATTGACGTTGAACTCTGACCTCCACAGGCATGCAAACCCATGCACATATACACATGCACACTCGCCTATGTGCACACACACATACGCACACACACGCACACACACGCGCACACACACACGCACACGCACACGCACACACACACACAGAACTACGGTAGGCTAAGAGGAGAAAACTAAGAAACTGTGGTCAGATTCCAGAAGCCAGAAAATGACAGCTGGATCCAGAAAATCAAAAGCAAAAACAAAATCAAAAAACAGAAGCACAACCACACGGTAAGTGTGCTTAGCACATGAGGCTACTCCAGCTGTCTGTGAGGGAAGACCCACCGGGAAGTCCTCAGGACTGAGCTGAGAGAGGTGGGAGATGGGAGGGTGGGAGGAATCGGTTTAAAAGTCAAGGGCTTTGGTAGCTGGGAAGGAGCAGTACACAGACGACCTTCTAATGCCTGACTTTACTTTTGCCTTAAAATGAAAAAGAGTCAATTAGAAAAGTAAAAGTCTAGCACAGATGACTCCATTCCAGGAAGACGCTCGTGGCACACTCAGTCATGAAGGCAGAGATTCTTGTGCAGCTTGTGGAAGAAAGGAGTTGACTGCCATTGATTGAGGCTCTGACTTTTCCCGCTCCAGCTTCCTCTGCTGTTCGGCAGACTTTCGGGGGGCCCGAGACATTTACGGAATCTAAATAAGGAGACGCGGCAAGCTGAGTGTGCATTTTTGTTCGGGTTCAGAAAAACATGTTTACACAGCATGGAGTCATTTCCACGTATGGTTATTGCTGGCCATAGACTGGTGGGAGGGGCTTCCAGGAATAATCCTACTGTCCATCCTGGCCAACTCACTTGGCATCATGATAGAAGGTTCCAGGCCAGAAGAATGAGTCTTGTGAAGCAAAATGTTAGGAGAGTCGATGTTTACAATAGAGGGAGGCAGAAAAGGCTAGACTGTAGAGAATCCTTCAGATCGCCTAATGTGAAAATGTCCAAATCGAGGAAATACAGGGACCAGTTTGGCAGCTGTTTTATAAGGGTGCTGTGGCTTCTGCACACGGTCACGTCTGGGGAGTTTGTCAGCATTTGTGACGCTACGGCTTCCTCTTCACTCTCTGTAAGCACTATTTTATATTTAATCATACTTTAATAGACCCTCCAAAGTTGCACGAGCTTCAGGCTCCCAAAACTTAGATCCATTTCTACTTGTTACAAGTTCGATTCATAACAGTATGGATGATTGGAAATTCATGTCTTCTTTTCCCTAAAGAATACAAATTGCAATGCAGCCAAGCATCATTTAGTTTGTTAAAATTTATGTAATCACTGTTTTCCTAAATTTAATCCCAAGACCAAGGAATGAGGCCAAAATTGTGAATTCAGCCATTCTTGCCAAACTTAATGACCTCTTAATGGTATGAGAGTTTCCATGAATTTTTATTCTTAATTTATTTTTTTCATTACTGTTTGGACAAAACTGGAAAAAAATGACTGATAATCACAGCCTTCTTAAAATGAAAATGCCAGAAACCTACCGACTGTACTAAGACTGAAACAGTTCTGAAAAGCTGCTTGGAAAGTCACAAGATCCCACAGAGTCCACTGAGAGTGGATGTGGAGGGAATCCCATCCATAAAAAGGAAAAAATAACTGGCTGCAGACCCACAGTGGAAAACCACATGATTTTGACAGAAGAGAAAGGTCAACGTGATCACCAAACCGTCGCCATGGATGACTTCTCCAAGACACCCCTCTGTACACTTGCATTGACTTCTAAAAGGAACTTGTGCCAACCCTTAGCCTCTCTTCTAAAACGGCCTTCTGTTCTGTTTGGGTTTGTTTAGAAGGAACTAAGGACTGGCCTGCTTAAGAGCACTGTAGGCTCTTCCCGACTCTCTCTCATCAGGGCCACACCTCCCACAGAAAACATGAGCACAGACACGCACCCAGTCTTTTCAGTAACCCTCTGAACCCTCAAGCCCTACGTGCCGTGCAACCTGGCCTCTACCCAGCATCCATTCCAGGGCAGAGCACACTGGAGAATGACTTTAAAAGGGTATCTTTTGTTGCAACTCACCAGTAGTATGTAAAATATTTTATCAAGTGTACTTTTTGAGACAAGGTCTCATGTACCCTAGGCAAGGCCTCAGACTTAGCAGGTAGCCAAGGATGATCTTTCACTTCTGATTCTCCTATCTCACTCCTGAGTGCTGGGATTATAGATGTATGCAATCATATTCAGTTTATGCGGTGTTGGGTATCAAACCCAGGGCTTCACACATGCCGGGTAAATACTCTACCCATACCCCAGCCCTATGACAAATATTTCTCTTTTCTTTTGGTTCACTTGCTTGCTCATTACTTTTTTTTCTTTCTTCTTTTCTTTTTTTATTCCGTCCTTCTTTCTTTTTTTTCAGGAAAGAAAAAAGCAAAAAATCAATAACTTTGACTTGTTAAATTATAAAACACTGGGGTTAGGGACATGGCTCAGCAATTAGGAGTACTTGCGGCTCTTGCAGAAGACTGAAGTTTAGTTGCCACCACCACATAGCAACTCAAAACCACCTGTGACTCTAGTGCTAAGGAATCCAATGTCCTCCTCTGACCTCCATAGTCTCCTACAAGCAAGTGGTACGCACGTGTACACATTCGGGCACAACACCCATACACATAAAATTAAAGTAAATAAGTAACTTTTTAAAAATTCCTGAATTCCCCACCTATGAGATCAATAGCCACATCACTCAGGACACTCAACAGCTCTCAGGGATGGAGGGCACCTGAGACAGTACCCAGGAGACAGGGTCACCATGAATCTGCTGATAGCCTTGAACTCTACAATCTCCAGTTTTACCACTAATAATCTACCTAGTGGGTTGAAATGAAAATCAATAACTGTGTAGGTTAAAGAAAAATCATATCTCCTTTTTCTGTCTGTGTTTGTTTTGTTTTGTTTTTGACAGCACACTAAGGAGATGAACGAAGTGACCGTATTCTCACTAGCATCTCTCTCTGTCACAGAGCCTGTGCAGTGCCCATGACCTGGTCCATAGCTGCAGGCACTGGAAGGGTTTCTGTGGGCTTTCTCTGAAGCTGCTATCCTTCCTTGATACCCACGCATCTTCCCTATGAGACAGGCATACCCCCTATCCTCCCAACATCATCTCAACTGATCCCGGCCTCAGGGCTGGGATGGTGTTCACAACGTACAGAAACCAGGTTCCCTGGGTTAACACAGAATCCATGACACCTTGGAAATGTTGACTGTCACTTTCTGCTTCTTTCTTCTTACTAACAGACACTAACTGTACAAAGTAGTTTTATGATGGTGTTTTCAAATATATAAAGGCAATTTTAATCATATTCACTTCAGCTATTCTAACGTCTTGTTCTTTATTTCTTTTTTAAAAAGCATTTTATTTTATGTGTAGGGGTGTTTGGCCTGCATGTGTGCCTATGTGCCTCATGTATGATTGATACTCTCTGAAGTCAGGAGAGAGCGAGGATCCTCCTAGGACTGGAGTATAAATGGTTGTAAGTTGTCATGTAGGTGCTGAGACTCAAACCCAGGCTCTCTGGAAGAGCGGTCAGTGCTCTTAACCACTGCGTCTCTTTTCCAACCTCTGTGTCTTATTTCTTGACTAGATTGAAAGGCTTTTTGGAATAAGTCCTCTTTGCCATAACTTTCTAAGCTTCCTATAAAATATGTCCTTGTGTATATGATGTCTTTAATAAATATTAACTAGCTAGCCTAATCTGGGTAGGTGGAAAGCAGCCATCATCCAGAAGATAATGTTTGTTTCTCATTATCTATACCCAGTCAAGGAGAGTCACACAAAGAAAAATCAGTGTACTTAGCATGTTCCAGAATCATCAGTGGGTGAGGGCCCTGATGACCAGTGAGTCCATACGGCTCCACAAAGGGGGTGAGGTGAGCCTTACCTATTCTTTCATTCAGTCTTCTGACTCACTGGAGACGTAGGCACTGTGCAGAATAAGTAAAGCCCAGTAGACCCTTCAAGACAGTGCCCAGTCCACTAGAAAAAAGACACATGCTGACAGCCTGCAGGGAACCCAGGCTAAGGGATGACAGCATATAGAACAGAAATAGGGAGTTTGTTCTTCCTGTGGAGAACAGGGATGCCTTCTAAAAGGACATGGGGTTTTGAGTAAAATTCTGCTAAACCTAGTGAACCAGAATGAAAATGAAGAAGAGAGAGTATTTGAGAAGAGACAGCAGACACGTGATGAGAGCCTGATGCAATCAGGAAGAAATTCAGCCTATGTTATGCCAAGATGAATAAAACAAGAAGGAGTGTCAGAACTGACGATTACGGCCACGTAACAGTAACTTTCAAATACTGTGGAAGCTGCCAAGATATGTGTGTGTGTGTGTGTGTGTGTGTGTGTGTGTGTGTGTGTCTGTGTCTATGTGTCTCTGTGTGTGTGTGTGTGTGTGTGTCTGTGTCTATGTGTCTGTGTGTGTGTATGTGCGTGTGTCTGTGTGTCTGTGTCTATGTGTCTGTGTGTGTGTGTATGTGTGTGTGTCTGTGTGTCTGTGTCTATGTGTGTGTGTGTGTATGTGTGTGTGTCTGTGTGTCTGTGTCTATGTGTCTGTGTGTGTGTGTATGTGTGTGTGTCTGTGTGTCTGTGTCTATGTGTCTGTGTGTGTATGTGTGTGTGTCTGTGTGTCTGTGTCTATGTGTCTGTGTGTGTGTGTGTGTCTGTGTGTCTGTGTCTATGTGTCTGTGTGTGTGTGTATGTGTGTGTGTCTGTGTGTCTGTGTCTATGTGTCTGTGTGTGTGTATGTGTGTGTGTCTGTGTGTCTGTGTCTATGTGTCTGTGTGTGTGTCTGTGTGTGTCCGTGTGTGTGTGTGTCTGTGTGTCTGTGTGTCTGTGTCTATGTGTCTGTGTGTGTGTCTGTGTGTATCCGTGTGTGTGTGTGTCTGTGTGTCTGTGTCTATGTGTCTGTGTGTGTGTGTATGTGTGTGTGTATGTGTGTGTGTCTGTGTGTCTGTGTCTATGTGTCTGTGTGTGTATGTGTGTGTGTCTGTGTCTATGTGTCTGTGTGTGTGTCTGTGTGTGTCCGTGTGTGTGTGTGTGTGTCTGTGTCTATGTGTCTGTGTGTGTGTCTGTGTGTATCCGTGTGTGTGTCTGTGTCTATGTGTCTGTGTGTGTGTATGTGTGTCTGTGTCTATGTGTCTGTGTGTGTGTCTGTGTGTATCCATGTGTGTGTCTGTGTGTGTGTCTGTGTGTGTCCATGTGTGTGTGTGTGTGTCTGTGTCTATGTGTCTGTGTGTGTCCGTGTGTGTGTGTGTGTGTATGGAAAACCTGGTGAAAGTAAAACACATCATAAAAACAGCAGAAAGGCTGACTCTGAGAGGTGGACTCTGCATGGTGTTCCATTACTTGTGCTTCCCGGAAATGGCTCAGATTAATTTAAATGTTTCCCGGAACCAGCATGACTTCACTGAAGCCCAAAGGGAAACTGTTGGCAGGCTCATGGAGCTGCAGCTCCAGCGTGAGGCTGAGGCAGAAACAGAAAACCTGCCTAGGTCAGGGGTACACACGCCTGCTCTGTAAGCTCATCTCATCCCCACAGGATCACTGAAGGAAAGGAACACAGGCCACTAAGGTCAGCTGCATGTTTCATTTTATCATTGTACTCCAAATTTAAATTCCATTGGGGGAACTCACATTCCTCAGCAGAAAGCAGGCAGTATTCCAAATAGACTGCCCTTGTCAGTAAAGCACAATTTCCCCCCAAAGAACTCAGCCTAGGGTCAGTGGCAGAAGGCCAGAAACAGTCTCAAAAGCAGAATGTCCACTGCAGTCAGCAATACTCCAGGAGGAGAACCTGGCATGGGAGCAGGAAAGACAATATCGAGAGGCTCAAGAATGCACCCAGGTACCAGTTCACGGGTAGCCAGAAGCATGGAGGAAGCCAAGGATGGGACCCAAACATCCAGGAGTATACCTGCTGTGCTAGAGCTTGTTCTGCACACATAGAGAGGAGTAAGCACAGCTCTTGCTCTTGCTGCAATTAGAGAAGCTGCATAAACTGAGCTAAACTTCATTGAGGCAAAGATGAAGGAGACCCTACCCATTCCTTGGGTGCTCCATGGCCACATCTAGAGAAGACAGCATTAAGTTATTCTCTGTTCATGATTTATTCTGGCCACGCTCATCTTCCCCACCTTCTGTTAGCCCTCCTCCTCCCATCAACTCCCACTTTGATGCTTTTTGTTTTTGCATTGTGACCTACTGTGTTAAAGATTGCCTACATTCATAGATGTGAGTGCGGCGCTATCCACTGGAGCAAGAACAATTTATCAGCAGCTGCATCACTGAAAACAATGAGTTCCTCTTCTTCAGCATACAGAGACTGATAAGTCCCTCCCCATCGTATGACTGAACATTTGCTGGCTGTGTCTTGTGCAAGCCTTGTGCAGGCAACTGTAGCTGCTGGAAGTTCATGGTACCAGGCCTTCTTATTCCCATAAGATTGTTTCAGGGTCCTTCTCCCTAATACCTGGCTCTTACCTTCTGAGAAGTTTCCTGAGGGTTGGAAGTGGTGATATGAATGTTCTGTTTAATCATAAGCTATTAACAGTTACTTATTCTCTGCACCTAGGTCAGACACAAAACTCTGCGTTAACTTCAGAGTTAATTAACAGGCACTTTGACAACGATTACTCTAGCAAGACAAAAGAGATGGGTTCACAGCTGGTACTTACGAACTCGCCACCCACAAGCTTTGACCAGGTTCACAGCACCAGGTGTGAAACTCCCTCCCAAGTGCAGGCCGTGGATACGAACAGAAATCAGGCCGTTACCTTCATAATAGCCATGCCACTATTGTATCTGTGAAGACTTCTTTCCTGGGAAGATCTGAAGCTGAAAGAGACCATTGCAGACTTTCCTCCCCAGCTGCCTGGACAGCAGCTTCTGGCACTGTGAAAACTAGCCAGTGGGAAAGAAGCTGCCATCGAAGGTCAAATGGGGTTTCTTTTCTGCCTTAGTCTCTTCGCAGAGCCTGAAGATTCCTGATTCTGCGAAGCTGGCTGGCCAGAAAACCTCAGGGATTTCCATTCTTTACCCTCCCATCACAAAGCTGACAAGCACACACGGTGGCTTTTTACATGAATCTCAAACTTAGGTCCTCATGCAAGCCAAACACCCTACCAACTAAGCCTAGCCTGTTCTGGACTCTTCTAGGTTTTCAAATAGCCTCTCTAAATTGTAACATCACTCACTCAGCAAAAGGTCCTGCACCTCTTCTGTAGAAATAGGAGCGGCAGGCTGCGTCCCGGCACCCGGCCGCCCACATGGCTAGCTCTACCCGAAATAATTACACGGACACTGTGTTCATTTAATCACCGCTTGG
>NC_022011.1:36630654-36633483 GCF_000317375.1 Microtus ochrogaster | reverse complement strand
AGCTATGAGCCCAAGCAGTTTGTTTATTACTTAACCAATGAAATCAACAGATTGATATATGACACTCCCACATCACTCTTCCTTCTACTTTACTAGAGACTTTGAGTGCAACTCACCTGTGAGGTGAAAAGCACAACCTAGGCTACTTTGCTTAAACCAGAAACCAAAGAGCAGCAGGGCAGACTGCATCTAAGCTCCTGTGTTTGCCTGATCTCCTAATGTATGGCTATGAATTTGGGAGTCTGCCAAAAAGCTCCAAGCCATCCATCTAAACCCTTAAGGTTTACTTATTTACGCAACTGCCAACTGTACATCAACTTAATACTAAGTGCTGGGACTAAATTGCCATGTTTAGATGTGACATGTGCAACAAGAAGACCAGAAGGAAGGACACTGTGCATGTCTGCTTGACACTGGGTACTGGAGCTCAGTTTAGAGGTGACATGTAACCCAGGCTCACAGAGCTGCAGCTCCAGCGTGAAGGCTAGAAGAAGAGATAACTTAAAGCACAAAGTCAGAGCCGGGACGGACCAAGGGAGAGCAACACAAATAATCCATTGCTGACCTTTTGACCTTCGCTATTCTCTTTACCCTATGGAACACACTATACTAAGCCAATTGATTATGAAATTTTTTTCCTATCTCATTGTATGCTCCAGTTGTCCAAATTAATTTTTAGTAATGTGAAGATATTGTGGGGGGTTAAAAAATGTACAGTCATGAGACTGACTGGTGCTTCTCCATTACTTCCCTGATTAGTTAGTTAGCTAGTTTCTTTGTCAGCTTGACACAAGCTGGAGCCATCTGAAAGAGGGACCCTCAAGTGAGAAAATTCCGCCGTCAGACTGGCATGTTGGCAGGCTTTTAGGGCATTTTTTTTTTGTTACTAACTGATGTAGAAGGACCCAGCTCACTGTGGGCAGTACCATCACTGGTTCTGGGGTGTCAGTCAGTAGGAACGAACCAGTAAACAGCATTCCTCCATGGCCTCTCCTTCCATTCCTCCCCCCAGATTTCTGCCTTCGATTCCTGCCCTGACTTACCTGTGATAGACTGTGACCAGGACATGTAAGCCAAACCCTTTGTCTCCAAGTTGCCTTTTGATGGTGGTGCTTAATCACAGCAATAGACACTCAAGACCCTGCTGTGTAGGAAGAGCTAGGAGCTTATTCCACATTTCCGATTTTTGCAAACTGACACTGGTCTAAGAGCTTTGACTCTGGAGCTTTGGGGGCCCCAAAGAGGAATCTGCTTGGCTCTATTACGTGGCACTCATTAGAGAAAGCACAATAGACACCTGAACCTTGAATCAGGACAAACATTCTGAAGTTTTTATTGCGCCTCTCAACAGGAAAAATTCTAACAAAAGCTGAGCGCATTCTCAACACTCTAAATATGTCATATGAAAAGCATTTCTAAACCAGCAGAACTACCTTCTGAATTTAGAAAGTTTAAATGGGCTTATATTTTGACAGAAATTTATCTGGGATTTTAAAAATTGTTTTTGGGTACACGGAATCTGTTGTACATAGTCATGTGTGTGAGTGTGAGTGTATGTGGGGGTGTGCACATAAAAATCTTACTAATGATTTTTACTTTTTAGGTAAGTTCAAATTCAGAAAAAAATTATCCAAAATTGGGCAAAAAAATTATACATCATGACAAATTATACAAGAAAGAGTTATTCTGGTTTTATTTAAGTCCTAAACCTTATTGGAACCATTTTTTATTGCTGCTTTGGATATAAAAGATCCATAGGGCTAAGAGCAATAGGAGCCACAGCAAAGGTGTCCACAAAGTTCATCCCCCGCCCTCAGCCCCAGCATTTAGAAACTGATCCCTTATACTTCTGGAGGTCAGTTACTCCGTTGTTTTGGTTGGAAACAGCAGTGATTTAATGTACAGGATTAGGACTCTGCACACCCTCATCTGTCTTTCTGGGTCTGCAGGTCCACGTCCCAAAGCTGGTCAGAGTCAGACCTAGTCACGTGACCTGATCCCATCTGTCAGGATTATTGGCACATGTTGCCACAGCAACAGATGTTGTCAGTGCCTTAGAGATAAGAGTAATGGAAGCTGAAGAGTTCCTTGTGTATGGTACTGTGGGATCTGGTTTGAGTCTTGTAGGATTTTGAAAGTGAGGTAATTTGGGCATGGCCTGGAGGAGTATGGAAAGAATGTAACTTCTCTCATAAAAATGACTTTCAGATACTTGAGATCCTGGGCTATTAATTAACATGACTATTCTTCCCCCCACTCATCCTTCTCTCTGGGGAAGCTACAGTATCTCTAACTGAGTATCTGCTGCTTGACGGCTGCATCTGAGAACCTGACTTGTGGGCATTGTTCAGCACGCCTTGTGCTCTTTCCTTCCTAGATTTGTCATTCCTTGGAGTCTCCCTTGTTCACATTCCCTTGGTCATTTCCACCGTTATACTAATGTTGTCCCCAAAGGGCATGTAAAGGCTGAAGAGCTGGTTCCACAGAGAAAGTGTTAATAGTACAAGCATGAGACCCCGATCCCCAGCCCCCATGGAAAAGGTAAGTATGCCAGCATACCTGTAACCCCAACACTGCGTCAGGGGCAGACAGGCAGGTCTCTGGTCTCACTGGCCAATCAATCTCACCAGATTTGTGAGGCCCAAATTCAGTGAAACGCTCTTCCCCTCCTGAATCATTTACTTATATTGTTCTATTATTAAATAAAACGTGGGAATCAGACATTGGGGCAAAAACCTGATTAATCAGAGAAGTGATGGAAAAACGACCAGTGACCGTCTCTCTCTCTCTCTCTCTCTCTCTCTCTCTCTCTCTCTCTCTCTCTCCCTC
>NC_022011.1:36619277-36630554 GCF_000317375.1 Microtus ochrogaster | reverse complement strand
ATTACTTCCTGTGTCTCTCTATATGTATCCTGGGTCCTTCAAAACCTCTATGGCTAATTCTGGTCAATTCAAGGTAAACTCTGTCAGTCTTGGACTGTCCATATGAACAAATACCCTGCAATACCCACCCCACAAAGGGTGGGACCACATGTAAGAAGACACCAAATGTCAGACGTCTCAAATGTGTATACATACGAACACACACATACCACACATACCCAAAAAAGTCAAAAATTAAAAGAGAAAACAAAGACTCTCGACTTAGTCTTCAAATTAGTTTATTGTTCATTTAACAGCAACTCAGATAGAGGAGCCAGGCCAATTAGGTCTGAGCTCCAGAATCTGCCAGCCACTGGGGCAGAGATGAGGACAGCTCACACGCAGTGGAGTTGGCATCCACAGAACAGTGGGACAGCCAAGATCAAGGTGGAGACTGGAGTCAGCCGCCATTAGGACTGGATTCCGCACATCGTGAGCGAAGTTCAGGTTCAGATTCTGCCAAGGAACAATCAGATGTGTCCCCCAGGAGGGGCTGCAATTAGAGAAACTGGCTGGGCTGTTTCCTGAGACCACTGGTGCCTCCCTTACAGCAGAGGCACAGCAGCAGGGAGCAACTGAAAGTCACTCCCAACCAAGTAACTGTAACTTTTATTCAAACCGTGATTACTAGAGAGTCCAAATGAAGACAGAAGGAGCCAGTCTGGAGAGTGATAGTGACTGATTTTTCTCTGTGGAGGGCAGGAGACAGGGCCTGCCGGTGCCCATGCAGCTCTTCCTGACATGAAGAATTGAGCCCCAAGGGAGTTGGAAAACACTGGAGCACAGGAGAATAGTACCAGGCACTGGGAGATCTGTTTTTGTTTTGTGTATGACTGTGTGTGTGTGTGCAGGTATATATGCATGTGCCTTTGGGGGGGAATAGAAGCCGGAGGACCACATCAGGACATTCCTCAAGAATGTTCTCTACCGCATCATGAAAAGAAAGTTCTCTCTGAGCCTGAGGGGTGCAGACCGGTCCAGGCTGGCTGGTGAGGAAGCCCAGGCATCTTTTCCTGTCCCTGTCATCCAGCACTGGCATTACAAGTACCTACCACCAGGCCCAGCTTTTGGATGTAGGTGTTGGGGTTGAACTTGGGTCTTCATGGTCCTCATGCTTTCAAGGAAAACATTCTACTGACTGAACTCTCTCCAGCCTCTAGGCACAGGATTTGTGCTAAGATTTTGTTTTATTAAAATGCCATGCTAACACAAAATTAAGTTCAATTTTAGAAGTCTGGATTTGACTTAAAAAGTAATCTGTGTTTCTACATTTAAGAAGACTGTAAGGGACCACAAAAGGAAGGAGGGAAAGGAGGAAGGAAGAAGGGAAGGAAGAAAGTAGAGAGAGAGAACTACTTTTGGGCTCCAGGCTCACATGTAAACCCTGTATGAAGCCTTTGCCACATTTCTAACGATGCCTGTAAGAAAGAAATATGCCAAGACTTGATATGGCCAATAACTTTTTGGAAAAGATTCTAATGCACAGATTAGCATAGCAAAAATAGACAAATGGGATTAAAAAATGTTTTCACACAGCAAAGGAATCAGCAGACAAAACAGACAATCTACAGAATAGAGAAAGATGCCTGCAAACTATTAACCTGGCAAGGAACCAACATCCAGAATACACGAGGAACTCAGGCAGTATGATAGGAACAAAAGAATCCAATTAAAATGGGCAAACAATTTGATTAGACATAATCATAAATGCAGCAAGTGAGGACAACATTCAGGAAACCAGCAAATGCAAATCAACCTACATTAGCAAATTAGTGGTGAGTAGGGCCTGGGGAGGACAGAAGGAAAGAGAGTGTAGAGGGAACTTGAATACTGGCTGCTGAAATACTAAATTCAAGTATTTCATGGTCCAGTGGGGTACCCACTATTTACATCAATTTATTACATATCCATATGGTTTAATATACTTAGAAAGGGCACTTAAGGGTTTCCAGCTCAAAACTACAATAAATCCTTGTGTTGGTGCAAAGTTTAATTACACACTACCCAAATGTCATGTGTTCAATACATACATATACACTGTACTTCGATTTCCCAGCCCCCTTTTCATTTTTTATTTGAGACAGTGTCCCACTACGGCACCCAGGCTGGCTTTGCAATAACAATCCTCCCACCCTGGTCTCCCAAATAGTGTTACTAGCCTATGCCACTGGCCTAAGGGGAAAAAAAATCTAACTGTTGCTAAATTTCGCAGACAAAACCATAGAATCTGATGGTGACCCTTGACCATGCTACAGAGAACGAGAACCAAGAGACCAGAACACTGGGAAGTGAGGACAGTGGTCCAAAAGTCTAGGAACACTGGATTTTGAACATGGAATTTAATACACTGATCTAATTTACAAAATGACTGTAAGGCTGGAAGAAACAACCACAGAAACAAAGTAAATCACACAGAAACTGGTAACTTAGGAAGCCCATGGGCATCCTTCATAGAACAATGTATTTGAATGCCAACCCTTGACTCAATGACAAAGCCAAAGTTCTCCGTCATCTTGGGACCACGTCCAAGGTTAGTGTCTTAGTTATCTTTTTTATTGCTGTTCTTAGATATCATGGCCAAGGCTTCTTATACAAGAAACAGTCTTTGAGGTGTGTGGTAATTTGAATTTAATTGGCCCCATAAACTCTCTGGGAGTGGCACTATTAGGAGGTGTGGCTTAGCTGGAGTAGGTATAGCCTATTAGAGGAAGTGTGTCACTGTGGGGTGGGCTTTGAGGGCTCATGTATGCCTAAGTCATGCCCAGTGCATCACTCTACTCCCTGTTGCCTGCATATCAACATGTAGTGGCTCCTTCTCTAGCACCATGTCTGCCTGCATTTATTGTTTTAGACAAAGGAAGAGAATCTCGTCATGGATACTGTAGTGTGACCCATTGAGTCACACAGTTTACCCTTTAGTCCATCTGTCTACTTGCAAGTGTCCATTGCCAGGAGTCGTTGGTCCTGCTTGAGGTTTCCATTATACCACTGGTAATCAACTCTCACTGGGGATCCTCTTGGCTGTCCTGTTTTTGTCCTGTATCATGAAGTCCTGCTGTTTGGGATCTGTAGGTTCATTCCCTTCGCATGCTCCAACAGTTCATAGATGAGGGAGATGTCAGACTAACTCATAGCCCTGGTTCTGGATCTAGGTGGTAACTGGATTGGTGAGTTCTCCAGCTTCCCTTCACCAGTACTACCCAGGCAAGCTCTCCAGCTTTGCCTCAGCTTGCTAGCTCACCCAGTGCAGCCTGCAGCAAGGAACAGGACCAGCTCTCCTTCTCTCGGGTCCTCAGATCTGGCTCAACCATACTCACACTACCAGGGCTAGCTCTTCTGTCTTGCCCAGGCAAGGTGCAGGATCCTCTCTCCCAATTACTGTAGAGACAGGTGAGTGGGTGGGATGGAGTCAGCTCACCTGCTCTCATGCCCTCAGGGACAGCTCACCTGCATCCCTGACACAGGGTCAGAGCTGCTGTGCTGCCCAGATGGGTGCCAGCCTGCTCTCCTGTGTGCTGCAGCTGGTGAACGGCGGGGCTAGTTCTCTCACCCTCATGACCCTGAGGGCCAGTTCTCTTGATTGACACAGATAGCAAGAGGTGGAGGGGGGAGGACATCTTTCCCTCCTCCATGCTACCAGATAGTAGATGAAGGGGAGGGGTCGGCTCATCTGCACCCCCACCACACGGTCAGATCTAGTGTGCTGCCCAGGTGAGGTGCACACCTGTGGTGAGGGATGGGGCTATTTCAGGCTCGGAGCAAGACCAGCTCAGCTCTCTCCTGAGGGGCAAGACCAGCACTCCTTCTGTAGTATCAAGTAAGGGACAGAATAAACCATTCCAGAGCCAGTGAAGGCTGGGGATGACTCAGCACAGCATGGTTCCAATGACTGCCCGTGCTAACTCCCCTTCACTACCCTAGGAATTCTTCCCTGGAAGTTTCAGAGGTGGCAATGGGGGCACAAGGGAAAGTGATGGGCACAGGAAAAGAATTTGAATCTGTAATATGCCAAACTGTGTTAGGTAGGTGTTCGTCAAATCTTTCAGAGACCTTAAGAATACGGCATTTAAAATGTTTTAATAACTTAAGACTTTTTATGACAATGAGACACATCTGCTCCTGGCAGCACAAGCTACTTCAAAAGGATGATGGGCATTGAAGAGGCTCCTTATGGAGTTGGTTAGCCATTTGGGCAAGAAACTGCTCTTGCCTGAACTGTTGAACTGGACATGCAGTACCTGCAGAAAAATGACTGCTGAACTTGCCTAAAGGTGAGATGATCATTTGGGGTTCCTGATTCATAAAAGAGTCGGCAGGACACAGAAAAAGGTGACTAAACTGTCTTTGAAATTTCCTGCTTCATGGAAAAGTCTACCAGATGCTATGGGTCTGTAGGCTGAAGATGGGTGCCCCAATGGTACAGAAGAACTTTGGGTGACTGTACAGGCAGCAAGATATCTCTGTCAATTCTAGAGTTTTGGAAGTTGCTTACGATGCACTTCCTGTTTACTTAGGTCATATTATATCCTTCTGGAGTCTTTGATGGAGTTGAAGAATAGATAGATATTTATAGTTATAGTTTTCCTTAGTTATGATAAAAGATAAAGAAAATAAAAATATTGTAACTCTAATTCTTGCTTGATACCTGTTATATGTAATTTTACTATGTTAAACCCTTCCTTTTTTGTTTAAACAGAAAAGGGGAAATGGTGTGGGAGGTCCTTCTGTCTATGTGCTGCTTTCAGTGGTTAATGAATAAATAAACTGCTTTAGGCCTGTCAATAGGGCAGAACTTAGGTAGGAGGAGAAGATAGAACTGGATTCTAGGAGGAAGAAAGCCCAGTCAGAGAGACACCATGGATCTGCCACCAGAGTAAGACATGCTGCCGAAACTTAGCTGGTAAGCCACTGACACGTGGTGACACACAGATTACTAGAAATGGGTTAAGGCAAGATGTGAGAGTTACCCAATAAGAGGCTAGAGCTAATGGGCCAAGCAGTAACTTAATTAATACAATTTCTGTGTAGTTATTTCTGGGCTAAGCTAGCCAGGTGGCCAGGATGAACAAGTGGCCCTCTGCAATGGTCTAGATTCTAAAAGAAAGCAGGCTGAGCAAGTCAAGGGTCCGGGAAAGTCAGTAAGCATCACCCCTCCGTGGTCTCTGCATCAGCTCCTCCCTTCAGGATCCTGCCCTGTTTGAGTTCCTATCCTGACTACCTTTGATGATGAGCAGCAATGTGGAAGTTGAATAAAATCCCTTTCTCTCCAACTAGCTTTTGGTCATGGTGTTTTGTCACAGTAATAGAAACCCCAACTAAGACTGATGGCCTTAACTTTCTGATCTTCCTGACTCTGCTTCAGGAGTGCTGGGGCTACAGGTATTACCAACACACCTGATTTATGAACTCAGAGATTCCTGCTTTTGGGCTTCAGTCAGCCCTCAAAGACAGCTTTTAGTAATTTACTGACTGAGTAAGGCATGGGCTAACAGAGGTCGTAGGAGAGACATCACATAGCAGCAGCTCTCTGGTACTAGATAGAGTGTCATCAGAGTCTCCCAGCATCCTCGCAGACATCAGCCAAAGTGTACATAAGTCTTGATGTCCTTATCATAACAGGGAATGACCACACGGTTATAGGAAATAGGAAAGGGAAGCTTGTGTTCCTAAACCCTATCATGCCTCAGAGGCTCCCTGCCATGACTCTCCAGAGCCTATGACCTCTTCATCATTGCATTATATGGTTACTTCAAGAATCAAATTCAGATTGGTTCCATAAGGGGCTGTTATTGTACTGAGAGACCTGGATTCTAAATTATGCCTTTTGTTGTTTGAATATTCCTGTGGGCTGTGACTCTTTGTTAAGTATTATGAAACGCAGTGTATCTTATTCCTTGAACAAGGATTTTAGCTATTCACATAATAGAGCGTGAAGATTGCTAGATGTATATTTAACATACTTATTATTTTGAAAATTCTGAGAATCCCTGGGAATACAGACTTATTGTCCCTGTATCTCAGAGTAACTGGCTAGGGATTTGAAATAATTTAAAGTCTGTTTGTTTGTTTGGTTGGTTTTTCACTGTATATTGTCATTCAAAAATGTATCATTTTCAATGAATAAACATACTGTGTTTTTAAAGTAATTTTTTTAAAAAATTAAATTCAAATACCACTTGTCCAGGGAAATCATGACCAATGATCCTATGTTAAAGTGTTGTTCCCCACTTAGAATTCTGGCAACTTTGAGTCTGTCCTGGCTTAGTATAGATAGAGCAAAGTGCATCCCACTGCCCTGATTACAAGGGAGGAGGATGGCAACTCCCTTCCTCATGCTTTCTGTGCTCATTGTTCCACAAACATGATTATTTCACCATATTTGCTACAAACTACCTATGATGTTTTTCCAAAGTTCCTAGACGCGGGTTATATTCCTTGCTTTTCTTGATGCCATGTAAACGGAGACTGTTTCCCCGCCACCCAGACACAAATAATCACACAGAAACTATATTAATTACAACACTGTTTAGTCAATGGCTCAAGCATACTGCTAGCTGGTTCTAACATCTTAAATTAACCCATTGCTATTCATCTCTGTATTGTCACGTGGCTGTGGCATTACCTCATTTTCTACATGTCTTGTTTCCTTGGGAGCTGACTGGCATCTCCCTGACTCTGCCTTCTTTCCTCCTGTATCTCTCCTTGGATTTCCTGTCTTGCTATATTCTACCCTGCCATAGGCCAAAGCAGCTTATTTATTAACTAATGGTAATAAAACATATTCATAACATACAGACCCAAATCCCACATCAATGTCGTGTCAAAATCTTAACAACAGCATCTTAAGGTGGGAAATGATAGTTTGGCTCACAGTTGCAGAATCTAGTTCAGCATGGAGCATGGTAGGAAGGTCAGGACAGCATGAGCAAGAGGCAGCTGTCATGTTGCATATCCAGTCAGGAAGCAGAGAGTGATTATTGCTGGTACTCAATTGGCTTTCTCCTTTATAGTCAATCCAGGACCCCGGTCCTGGAGTGATGCTGCCCACATTCAGAATGGGTCTTCTCACCTCAACACACATAATAACATACTTAACAACATCCATAAAAGTGCAGCCCTTGATTGGCTGACAGTCACTTGCATCTGTCTATCAATTTTTCTTATAAAGATGCTCTGGATTATAGTGACCTGGGTTTGAGCAGACTCAGCCTCTCTATTTTATTTGAAACCTAAAAGTTCCAAGGCATGTGATGCTTAGTACTGACTATTGATTGGACAGAGAAATTTCCAGAACATTAGTAGCTGGGTGTGTCTGTGATACTTAAGTCTTTCTGCTCTTACCTAATCAATGAGTTAACCCTTGATTGATAATGGTAGTATTATTGAGAGACTTTGAAAAGTGGGCAGTGTGGACCGGAAGGTGGATATAGGCTACTGAAGCTATGATACCTTGACCTGGCCCCTTCCTGCAGTTCTTTTCTATGTCTCCTGGTGGAATCGCTCTGTTCTGCTACACTCTGGCTGCCGAGATAGACTGAAAGCTCTGGATCAGCAAGTTAAAATAAAACCTTCTGCTTCTAAATTGTTAGCATCAAGTAATTGTCATAGTTACATAAAAATAATTAATATAGGTGTGAAATGAAAATATAGCAAGCTGATCTTAAAAGCGGTTGGCCACAGTCAGACAGTCCTGAAGAAATAGGAAAAACTAAAGACTTTGGTAGTGGCACCCAGACTGTCTCATAGCAAGCAATTGAGACCTACGCTTACTTTTTGTACTTCATTTCATAGTCTGAGCCTATGGAAAACCATATATTTGGCCTGGGGAATGTTTAAAGCATTTGTCATGCAAGCACAGGGACCTGGGTTCAATCCCCAGAACCCAGGCCAAAAAAAAAAAAAAAATGCAGGTATAGAGGCATGTTTGTCATCCTAGTGCCAAGAAAGTAGAGGCACCAGAGCCCTTGAAACTCAGTGACCTGGCACTTGGCCTAAGCTATGGGGCAGCAATGGGCCAGTGAAAGACCCTGCCTCAGTAAGATGGATGACACCAGAGGGATGATCTGAAGTTGGAACACACGCATACACACACACACACACACACACACACCACACACGGGGGTAGGGGTGGGGAGAGAGAGAGAGGCCTAAGTCTGACAGTTCAAAGCAGGATTAAGGGGGGGGGGGGGAGGAGAGACACAAATGTCTTAAGAGAGAACCAGTCTTCTGCTGTTGGTACTGTGAAACAATTCCCTAACTCCATATATAATAAATCACTTTCCTCTCAGCAAGAGGCTAATTAACAAGCCAAACACAGACAGACCGTAGTCACCACTGCTCACAGACACGGGGTGGGGGTTGGGGATTCAGCTGTCAGATACCAGCAGAGGTTGTTTTCAATAGGAACAAAGTCCACTTCCTTTCACTTCCAGAGTTCCTGTTCTAGGTAATAACCGCTCTTTGGAAAGCTGAAATCCTGCCGGATCACTGTGTACTGTAGCCTAGAAACACAAGTACAGTTAACGATCCCAGAGCTGTGAGTGAGTGAGCCCTTGTCGCTCGGTGCTCTCACTAGCAATGTCTCTCTGGACCACAGAGCTCTCGAAGTTTCCTCAAGTAGTCGCTGGAGATGTGCCCTTGGGAGGAAGTGAGGGATCCAAACCCAGCGTGTGTCAGAAAGACCAAACAGGCTCCATGTTCAATGATGAAAATATTTGCCCAGGATCTACAGTGTTCTGGAGAAGCTAGGTAACTCATGATTCCTTCCCCATTGCAGGTTTCCTTCCTGCTTATGGTCTCACTGCTCTCTGTACTCTTCTCCCATCCTCACCCTAGAAGTCAGGGCAGCAGCTCAACAACAGTCCCGACTCAGCCCCACATGAGCGCTCTCTCTCTCTCTCTCTCTCTCTCTCTCTCTCTCTCTCTCTCTCTCTCCACTGATCTTGGCTGCAGTATTGCTTATTTTCTGAGGTCTGGGCTCCTCACTTGCAAACTCCCAGCAGGTGGGTATCATGTGTCACCTGGTTCTTCAGATACCTTGATTATAAAAAAAAAAAAAAAATAGCCCATCCCCTTCAATCCTTTCAATTATGGGGCTCTATTCTTAGCTTGATGAATATGTTTCTGAGATTCATGGCAACATGCAAGAAAACACAATACCCACACCTGTGGGATACTCTAAAAAAATTGTTTAATCACAAACAAAAACTTGCTTCTAAAGGTAAGGCAGTGAATTTTCACACCCTGAAAAAGTCTGTTCATGATTCCCCGTTATTGCCAGCATTCTCACGGGCCTTGCTTAATAAACAGAATTGGCCCTCCTTCTTCCTGCTAAAAGAAGAAACGAATATCTTGAAACAGCTCATCAATAGTCCAGTTGACACATGCTCTCCTTCTCTAAGTTTCATGGCTATCGGCGTTCTTCCTACTCAGGGCCTCCAGTGGAACCATCTGTCTGTTTCTATAATCACCTCAGCTATGGGGAGGAGGTGAGCATAGGGTCCTGAGACACTCACCACACCAGGTGTGAGGAGCCCAAGTCCAGTAGGAGATCAGCCCTGTGAGCTTTCACTGCTCCGGCAAGCCACCCTTTCTCCACTTGACCCCTCCCAACACAGAGGAATTTGCCCCTTACCTGTTTTCCTATCTAAACTTTCCAAATTTTAAAGAGTATGCTGCTAAGAACACTTCTTTCACTATTTCCATTTTAGCCAGCATGATGTAGGTTGAAGTATCTGGATACTGTGTCTATAGATCACCAGAAAAAAAGAACAGGACGTCAAAGCGTTGAATTTTTTTAAGCCTACTGATAACACTCCTGTTGTGAATTCACACTTCAGAGTACCCTCTCTTTTTCAAAAACAGAACAATGGTAAATAAAATATAGAACTTATATTGTTCCATTTCCTATTGCTATACAAACACCTGGGGGTGCAGCACAAAGAAAAAGGTTCAAATAGCACGCAGTTTGGCAGAGGTAAAATCCCAGGTCAGGTGGCTGGAAACCGAGAAATTAGATGGTGAGACAGAGAAATTCTGGGGTCAGACTTTCTTTTTATAACAACTCATACTCACAGGAATTAGCCAGGGTCCCTCAAGAACTACACTGATTTCTGCGAAGAGCCTAACCACCTTCTGCCACCTTCTCTCGTGAGGGCTCTACTGACTCGGTGCCCCAGCACACAGCACCTGGACCTTCAACCCAAACCATACCCACGCCATATCAGACGTCAGAAACAGCAATGGCCTCCAGAAAGCAGAAAAAAAGCCACTGGAAAGAGGCAAAACAGCGAGTCTGAGCCAAATCACATGGCTGCAGGTGATGGGAAGGGGGGAGGGGCTGGTCCTTAAGAGTTCAGTGAAGCAAGGTTCTGGGTCACATGGTTAACCTGGGTTAGGCGTAAGGCTCGAGATGTCGGGTGCACTGCAGGGAAGAGGACAGCCCTGAGCTTCCCCTGAACTCACAGGCATCTCAGCTAGTCATAGTCTAGAAAGCAGGAAAACTGAGCCACAGCCAAATGATCAGAAATTAAGCAAGCCACCTGCAGACCCAAGGACGTCAGATGCAGCATCCTTAATATGGACTGGGAAGGGAATTCCCAGGGCAGCACACAAGGCCTGGCCTGGACTAGAGCCCAGAAACCCCATAGGAAACACTGAAGGGGAAATGGACAACGAGTGAGAAGAGAAAGAACAGAAAAAGAATGGGGGAGGAATGGACCTAAAACTTAGCACTTAAAATGTGCTGGAAAAAAAAATCCAAATTTGAAAAATTACCTCTAAAAATCAAACATAAATAAGAAGCTGTCCATATTTTTCAGTGGCGATGTGACACACCAAATGTGTTTTCTAAATTTGGGGTGTTGAAATCCACAGTGTGATGATATTTGCAGATGGAGGTCTTTTGAGAATAGCTATAAAAATATTCAAAAAAAAAAACCTCATAAGTATAATCAAGAAAGCTTCAGGAAGAAAACTCAGGCTGGCATGGGTCAGTGGGTAAAGGTGTTTACTGCCTGATAATCTAAGTCTGAAGACCCGAGTCCTATCTCCAGAAGCCAGGTAAAGGAACAAAGAAAGAACTAACTCCATATAGGTGTCACTTGGCCTTCACATATGTGCTGTCACACACACACACACACACACACACACACACACACACCAGTAATAAATACAATGGAGAAAGGAAGGAAGGAAAGAAGGAAGGGAGAAGAAGAGAAAAGAAAAGAAAAAGAAGAG
>NC_022011.1:36615469-36619177 GCF_000317375.1 Microtus ochrogaster | reverse complement strand
GGAGGGAGGGAGGGAGGGAGGAAAGCGAAGGGAAGAGAAGGAGAAAAGGGAAGGGAATGGAGGGAGAGAGGAAAAGTATTATTTTAAAGCAATATCTAAAAAAAATCAGGGCTAAGAGTAAATTCAGTGGTAGATTGTTCTCTCTCTCTTTCTCTCTCTCATGTGTGTGTGTTTCTGTGTGTGTGTGTGTGTGTGTGTGTGTGTGTGTGTGTAAAACTGTGATATCTGAGTGTGACATTTGGATGACATCACCAGATAAGCACTGTTGGCTTGTTGAATAAAGTGCTTCTTTGTGTCAGGAGCTGCCCTGGGCTCCTGGGATTTTGTCAGCATTCCTGACCTCTCCTCTCTAGATGCAGTAGCATCTTCTAGTTGTCAGAACCAAAGATTTTTTTTGGAGACTTTGCCAAATATCACCTGGTAAGTAAAACTGTTTCCTGATAAACATATGCTCTAGAACATATTCAAGGACAATTGCAGAGAGAAAAAGAAACACCAGGGAATGAGAGGTGAGAACCTGCCAGAAATTAGTACTACAACCAAACATGTCACAACATTTAACAGGATGAACTAGAGAGAAAGGACACAGAGACACATTTTAGTGAATAACAGTAATGAAAATATATAAAATCCACAGGCAAGAAAAGGCAAATCATATAGAGGAAAAATAGCTGGACATCAAGTAGACTTCAAAGGACAATTGAGCAAATGAGCAGAGGTCAAAAACCCCTAATTTGGTAAAATTTTCTACTAAACAATCCCTTCAAACAAAGTACAGTTATTTCCAGATATTTAGGAAAACTGATATCCTTTAGTGTGTGAATTTGTGTATACATGTATGTTTGTATGTTTGGGTATCTATGTGTGTGTGTTAGGTATCCTTATGTATATATAAATATGTTTGGGTAACCGTACATATATATGTATATATATGTGTGTGTGTGTGTGTATATATATATAGATAATATGTTTGTGTATCATCTCTATTTTTTGTATGTCTGTGCATACATCTTTGTTTCTATGTTTGTGTGTGTGTGTGCGTGTGTGTGCATCTACATACAGATATGTCTGTTAAGTGGAGGCCAGAGGAGAACCTCGAGTATTGTTTCTCAGGTATGTACCACCTTTTGTTTGGACAAAGTCTCTCACTAGCCTAGATGTCCTCCAGTTAGGCAAGTCTGGGTAGCCATGAGGCCCCAGGGATCCTTCTGTTCTTGAACTCACAGAGCTATGTCTGTCTCCGCCTCTGCTGTGTAGGGATTGAATGTGTGCTCCACAATGCCGAGGATATTGTGTCTTTTACATGAGTTCAGAGGCAAGGAGAACAAGTGCGGGAGGGGCAAACCTTGGGAGCAGAATTTGAAGAGCAATCAGGTCTCTGCAAGTGGGCTGTCATTCTAAGGGTCTCCAGGGGGACACAACATCTGCACCTGAAATGGGAACTCTGGCAGGAATCTCATCGGAGCTTCTGCAATGATTTTGGCAGGTGAGGCCCCAACAGAACAGTGAATGCACACAGGAAGCCACCTGGACACTGCAGACAAATCCCTCTGAGGTCCATCCAAAACATTGCTTCTCAAGGAGCCATTTTTGTCCATTTAGATTAAATTTCCAGGCTTCTAGGAGATAGCTCCATCAGTAAACACATACATATAAACAAAGGCACACATACACACAGATACACAAACATTAACACATATACACATAAATGCACATGAACATAAACACATATGCATAAATGTATATACATCATATGAACACATATACACATGTATATGCATTAAACACATAAAAACATATACATATAAACATGCATGCTCATGAGCATACACAATCATGCCCACACACATACACATGCACATGGACACATAAAACAGACATGAACACGCATGTATATCTTAACCTAATAGCCCCTCTTTCATGACACAGATAAAAAAATGTCATCAATTTTTTTCTCTTGGGTAATTCTGTAATCTAGAGGTGCAAATCGTCCCAAATTTGGGAGACAGCATTTGCTTTGAATAAACCCACACTGTATCACAGAACAAAGAAGCTTTACATGAAAACCCTGGACTTCAGAATTCGAGTCCAAGACCAGAAATCATTCTTCAAAATTCAAAACTGGTGTTTGGATACCAGAGTCTCATTTGGAACAGAAGCAGCAGGTGCAAGATCTCAAAGCTCACACTATGCCTGAATTCAAAAGTGAACAAATCTCCCTCACCCCATTTCCTCAGGTCAGTGTTCTGTTTCCTAGTGTGCAGGAGGGGAGCCTTCAACATCATCATAAGCATGCTCCTGGCAAGAACAGCAATACCCTGTGGTTGTCATTCAGGCTCACCAGGGTGCAAGATTTATTAAGACACTAACACTGAGGACAGTTGGAGCATCTCCTGATATTGGCATTTCCTAATTCTTTCTGTTTCTTTCTCTCTCAGAGACCTATCAGAAAGGGGTCTAAAACTGTACCCTATTTTACAATAGGAACCATTTTGCACAATGAGGCATAGCACCTGCTTTCTGTTCATACAGAATTATGGGTGACCTTTAACAAGCACAGAATTCATGTCTGAATAATGCTATCGACTGAGGTCCTCCTACATTCTGCCCCAAATCCATCTGTCACAGCCCTCACCCCCAGGAACTCAGGAGGTGATTGTATTACTAAGTTGATGGTGGTAAGATGAAGTCCTAAGTGGGGCCTCACCCAACTTGACCAGTATCTTTATAGGAAGAGAAAATTTAAACTGGGCACAGTGTCATTTACTGGTATAACCCCAGGAAGTTCAATGTTATCTTTGGCTAAATAGTAAATAAATAAAACCAACAACAACAACAAAATAACTAGTTAAATAACAATAACTAGCTAAATAACTAACTGGGCTCAAGAAACTAAATAGTAAATAAATAAAACCAACAACAAAACTAGCTAAATAACTAATTGGGCTCAAGAAACTAAATAAATAAGGAAGTTTGAGCTCGAATAAGTGGACAGTCAAGACCACATAAATTAGAAGGAGAAAGTGGCTGCACACAAGTCAGACAAGGCACAGAGCAAAGTAGCCTGACCATACCCTGGCATAGGTAAACTTCTAGTCTCTGGAACTGTGAAAATGTAAATGTCTATAGTGTAAGTCATGCAGTCTGTGGAACTTCGTCATGGTAGCCTGAAAAACATTTACACATACATGCACACATCCACGTCATCTGTGTTGTAATCTACACATCCATGATACATACAATGTTACAGTACATATGAAACACAGCTATTATAAAGTTTATAAAATAGTTATAAACATAGCCTATTACTTTTAAATGCTGTGTTTATGTGTTAAATGCACATGGTTGAATACTTTGTTTAAATGTTAGCAAATTCTTCCCGTATGTGATTTTACATGTGTGTCAATAGACTTTACAGACATAGCTTGTTGAGATGAAAATAAAGCAGTAAGTGTTTAAACATTTGTTCCCCTGCTATGAAGAAACATTAAGCCAGACCTTGGTTCTATCTCAGGCCAGCTTTGTGATCTTAGAGAAACTGCTTAACTTCTCTGAGGTTCTAGTTTCTTTTGGGTTGACTAAGTGTTGAAATAAGAGCTGCGGGGCTGAGTCCCAGGCGCCCGGCCGCCCACATGGCTAGCTTAGCTTATGCCCCGAAATAATTACACGGAAACTGTATTCTTTTAATTACTGCCTGACCCATTAGTT
>NC_022011.1:36597378-36607036 GCF_000317375.1 Microtus ochrogaster | reverse complement strand
GGTGCTGACCGGAGTCCACAGGGAGAGGCGAGCAGAGTCCGCGGGTGCCGAAGGGGAACTTGCCGTTCGCAAGGCAAGCTACCGGGTTATTTACCCGCGGTTTCCTCTCTGAGACCAATCTCGCTCGCAAAAGCTGACTAGATGGGGACCCGCCAGTTGCTAAGGCGACCGCCTGGTTTGGTCGCAGGGCAAATCTGCCCCAGGTTGGAGCGCCAACTAAGGAACTGTAAGCCTAGCAAACTTTCCAGACTGTTGACCATAGTCCTGGGATTTTAGAACTGTCCAAGGAACTGCCTGGAGTAGCTGCCCAGGTCCATAATTACTCTCTGTTCTTTGTGGTTTTGCATAAGAATTTAGAATTTGACTTTGAGGAGAAAGCTTAAAAGTATGCATGCCTGTTGTTGGTTGTTTTATACTTTTGGCTTTTGGGGGAGCCTGTCACCCAGCTCCCAAATAAATCACACAGAGTCATATTCTTACTTATGAATGCCCAGTCTTAGCTTGGCATGCTTCTTGCCAGCTTTCTTAAATTATCCCATCTACATTTTGCCTCTGGGCTTTTTACCTTTCTCTATTTCTTTAAATCTTTTCTTTCCTTCTTATTCCATGTCTGGCTTTGTGGCTGGATGGCTGGCCCCTTCTTTTCTCGCTCCCTCACTCCTTCTTCCCAGATTTCTCCTTCTGTTTATTCTCTCTGCCTATCCTTTCTCCTAACTTGCTATTGGCAGTTCAGCTCTTTATTAAACCCATTAGGTGTTTTAGACAGGCAAATTAACACAGCTTCGCAGAGTTAAACAAATGCAAGGTAAAAGAATGCAACACGTTTGTATCATTAAACAAACGTTACATAGCATAAACATCTTAAAATAATATTCTCCAACAGTTACTCATAACCTTGGAAACCCCTAAGGCCTCTGAGCCCTGGTGTAGAATCTGCTGCCCAGCAGGGGCATCCCCATTGCCTGTTTGTCAAGTGCCCAGTATTCTTAATGAAGGTGCCAGCTACAGACACAAACCAGCCTTAGCCATGTATATAATATTGCATTGCTTTCTCATCATTACCAACACTGGACTCTTCCTGGACAATGTCCTGGCACTGAGGCTGCCTGGCAAACCCTATGGCCCCTGATTGTGCCTCCTACATGTCAACAGCACCATTAGCACCTGCCTCCACTCCTGACACCCAAGTGTCTCTCACCTAATCACTAAGTTTCATATCATCCCTAATCCCTTCCTTAGGTACACTGCCAGCTCAGACACACCTTTCCAAAAGTCACCAGATAGAGCTCTTTGCTGCCATAAAACCTTCTCAGGACTCTTCATTGAGGCAACCATCACATATAAGTCCTTTTGCTCTGGTCCTGACTACATTTCAGATTCCACCACCAATGAGAAGTACAGACTTTCTTTTATTTAAATCCCTTTTTCACAATTCTTTCTGTTTACTATGTGTGGAGAGGTACATGTTCATGTGTGTGAAGGTGAAAGTGTGTGGGAGACATGCATGCATGTGTGTAAGCATGCCTGTGTAGGCCAGAGGGCCCCTCATATGTCATTTCTCAAATGTCATCTGTAGATGGAAGTTTCTGTCCTTCCCAGTCCCACAGTCATTCAGTCCCAAATAAACACACAGAGGCTTATATTAATTATAATCTGCTTGGTCTACTGCTCAGACTTTTTACTAACTAACTCTTACAACTTAAATTAACCCATAATTCTTATCTAGGTTTAGCCACGTGGCTTGGTATTTTTTCTCAGTAAGGCATTCTCATCTTGCTTCTGCTGCATCTGGCTTGTGGCTGCATCTCTGCCTTTCCTCTTCCCAGAATTCTCCTAATATGGTCACACCGCCTATACTTCCAGCCTGGCTACTGGACAATCAGCGTTTTATTAAACCGATACAAGTGACAAATCTTTACAGTGTACAAGAGCATTATCCCACAGCAGTCATCCCTTCCTTTTTTGAAGCAAACTCTGCCATTGGCCTGGACCTGGATTTGTAAGTACTACAGCATGCCCGTTTCTGGATGTGAGGTCTAGGGATCAAATTCCAGCACCCATGAAGCACTTTATCCATTGCACCATATCCCCAGACCATGGCCCCACTCTTAATGGAATTCTTTTGGACACTATCATTTCTCTAGATATTCCTAGATGGCTAATTTATTCTGTTTTCCTGAAAATCATGGTGAATTAGGCTGATTACTTTTTCCTGTAGGTACTGACCACACATTCTGTGGTTCCAGATCACACCTGCTTTTGGCCCTTGAGGGACTTAGCAGTGTGTATGGAGCATTGCAGGCCTAAATCTAAATATAGATTGATTGAATGAATGAATGAATGAATGAACAAATGTGTGAATGTGTCAATGAATGAGTGGACTCCATCTTCCAGGATTCAGTTTTACTGTTCAGGGAGTTCCTTAAGCATTAACACCCTGAGAAAAGAAACAGGTAAAAGTCGATGCACAGAAGTATTCTTATCTTTGGCTCAAACACAGCAACAGTGGTAAAGCCAAAAAGGGGAGGCATTTATTTAATTCCTCACATTGAAAAGGGAGACATGCCTTTAAAAATAAATCTTATAATGCTTTAATATTCTACCAAATTTAGAAAACCCACCAATAACACAGCTACCCCAGTTAAAAGGAGCATTCATGAATCCTAGTGACTTCTGCCATGGCAGTGTTGATAATGTACTTTCTTGGTGATGGCTGGGCTCCTGCAGTTGACTTAACTGACCTTCTTCTCCAATGTTGTGTTCTGAGTACTGGAAAGATCCCATGAACAGCCATGCCATTAACTACAATGAGGAAATAGCTGCAGAAAAGAACCACACCAGACTAGACACCTTGTAGAATACCTTACCATTTCTAGACAGTGAAAACATTTCTTTAGAGGTTGGTAATGACCACTCTGGGTTTTACTCCAGGGATATTCCAGATGGTTATGTGTGAACTCAAGGCATTTCCACCATCATTAAAGTTGTGGCTCATGTAGCCATAGGCCAATTCTGAATTCATTCTGAAAGAAACTTTCCATGGACCTCCAAGGTCACTGCCCACTTTATAAGAAAGCTGAGAAACACTGGAAATAGCTCAGTTGACTGTTTACTGTGCAAGCATGAGGACCTGAACTTGATCCCAAAACTCACATGAAAAACTTGGGCATGGCAATATGCGCTTCTAATACCAGTACTGGCAGAACCCCATGGCTCATTGGCCAGAAAGCATAGCCTGTTTGGTGAGTGCAGGATCTAATGCATGGCACCTGTATTAGTCTTAGTAAGGGTTTTACTGTTGAGATCAGTCTGGCCTCAAACTCACTGAGATCCACCTGCCTCTGCCTCCCAAGTGATGGAATTAAAGTGCTGGAATTAAAAGCTGATCTGGCAACTTTATAAAAGAAAACATTTAATTGGAGCAGGCATACAGGTTCAGAGGTTTAGTCCATTATCATTGTGGCAGGAAGCATGGTGGAACACAGGCAGACATGGTGTTGGAGGGGACAAGAGTTTCTGCATCTGAATTGGCAGGCAGCAGGAAAAGAGAGTGTTCCTGGGACTGGCTTGGCCTTCTGAAACTCTTCTGCTGTGGGACAATGGTCTGTACCCTGTCAATCATATTTTAATAAAACGCTGATTGGCCAGTAGCCAGGCAGGAAGTATAGGCTGGGTGACCAGGCAGGAAGTCGAGGTGGGGCAATGAGAACAGGAGAATTCTGGAAAGAGAAAGATTCAGTCTGCAGTTGTCACCCTGAGACAGAGCAAGCAAGATGTGACTGCCTTGCCGAAAAAGGTAGCAAGCCACATGGCTAACACAGACAAGAATTATGGGCTAATAAAATTTATAAGAGTTAATGAGAAGTCTGAGTTAATAGGCCAATCAGTTTATAATTAATGTAGGCCTCTATGTATTTCTTTAGGACTGAATGACTGCAGGACCAAGTGGGCCGGAAACCTCAGTCAACATACTTCCTCTAACAACTCCACACCTACTCCAATAAGACCATACTTCCCAATACAGCTCCCAAGGAATAATGGAGGCCTGAAATTGACCTCTACCTACACACTATACATGCTAAACCACACACAAACACACATACACACACTCAAATACACATGTGCACACATGCATATACACACACTCAAACACACACCCACAGATACAAGAAATATAACAAAAGCAAGGAGCTGTGAGACTGTCCAAGTTCACCAACAATCAGCACAAGACTGTCCCTGTCACTATGCATAGAATTCCAGAGGCAAACATCTGCTTCAGGAGATGTGTATGTTCCAAACATACAGTAAATGTAGATATCCGGTTGCAGCACACACACTACCTCCAAGGAGAGTAAAAACAGAGAAAGGGGGAACTGGACAAATTTACCTCTAAAATAAAAATTCCAAAGGAAAAAAATGTGCCAAAATATCTCCAGGAATGCTGTACCCAGCAGCCTGCTCAGAGATGGTGAATTTCAAACAAGTAATAGGCAAATAGCCAGGAATTCCTTGTAAGAGATGTTTAATCTTTTTTTTTGTTTAGATTTATTCGTTTTATTTTTGTGTGTGTTTGGTTGCTTGCATGTTTATACGCCAGAGACCAAGCAAGACAAATGTCTCTTCATTCATCCCAAACCAAACATATGGCAAATCTTTACGTCCCTCCCTAATTCTTCCTGTGCATCTCTCTATGGTTATTCCTGTCTCCTCCATCTATCAACTCTATGACTAATTCCTATCAACTAGTCACTGACTCTGCCCCTGATCCAAGGTTAATCTTATTAACACAAACTCCAAGTTTCACAGTGGAATCAAATACATTGCAACAGTGTTGTAGACTATGGAGATGGGACTAGACATCATACAGTCTCTTGTTAGGGGTTTTTGATTGGTTGTGGGTTTTTTTAACAGTCTCCATCTGTTGTAAAGAGAAATTTCCTTGATGAAGGGTAAGAACTACACTTATCTGAGTATAAGGACATATATTTAGAGTGTAGTTATGAATTATGCTAGTTTAGTAAAGTGGTGGTTGTAGGTTCTTCTCCAAGAACTGTGACTTCACTAGCCATGGGTCACTGACTATATTTCTAGTACCAGGCGTGGTTTTCTTTTTGTTTAATGAACTGTAAGTCTGATTAGACAACTGTTGGTTACTTCCCAGTTATGTAAGACACTACTGCACCCTTAGTGTTATTGTGTCATAATGATTATTGTTGTGATTTATAGGCATCATAGCTGGGTAGGACTATTGGTACTTTCCGCCCTTGGAAACTTGCATGACACCTTCTGGTACAATTAAAGATGGTCCTCAGGGAGGAAACTTTCAGGTCAGATCCAGCTCAGGGGACTCTGGGTCTTGTGTCTGAAGTACATGGTGTCTTTGGCAATAGGTCTCTTGATTTGTGTCTATGTTTGTGAGTAGGTATGTGTGTTTGTATGCAGATGCCTATGGAGGCCAGAAAGAGGGCATCAGATGCCCTGGAGTTGGAGTTATAGACAGTTAAGAGCTTCCTGCCATGGGTGCTGAGAATAGAACTCGGGTCCTCTGGAAGAGAAATCGGTTCTCTCAACCACTAAGCCATCTCTCCAAGGCACAAACATGCTTTACAAACATTTTAGAAGCACTGAATACCTATTGTATTTCTGCATTAAATATGAAGGTGGGGGAAAGGGATTTGGAGTTGCCAATCTTCAGTTGTTTTGTTGGAAATGCTTTTGAAATAGCTGGAGTTTGGAGGGCTGAGAGAACGGCATGAAAAAAACTCTGAACTCTCCAAGGCAGAAGGGCGTGAAATGTCCTGACCTGGGCAAAACTGAGAGATGAAAACCAATGAATAAACAGAAAGCACAATTTCCTTTTCTCTCATCCATCCAATCACAAAGTTGGATTCAGAACTAAACACAAACACTGTGGTTTGAGTCTGCAAATTCTATTCCATGACACTTGCCATGATTTGCCACAAACTGTTTATCTCTTTAGCGAGAAGCTATAGTATCCAGTATGTCAGAGTGGCCTGGGCGTTCTACTAACCTGTCATTGTTCATCCACATCACACCTAAGTCTGAGCTGGAAGGTGACTGTTACAATTCTTTGTGAGAATGTCAAGGACAAGGGAGATTTTGCAAGAAAAGCGGATAGCTTGCTTTCCTAGGTTCTGGAAGAAACTATGACACAGGAAGAAATTAATCTAAGTAACAATGTAGGTTCTCCCAGGAACAAACCCATCATCTATCATATCTCCCTCCCAGGGGAGTTCTAATCTGCCATCATCCGCCCACTTAAGGTGTGATCAGCCTTAAAAAACTGCTCCATGATGTTTCAAGCCCTTGATCCTTCAAGTAAGGACCCAAGGGTCCAGACCCAGACTGACTCTTCTGAGAGTAGAGACCCCAGAGCATCTGAGGGAAACTGCAACACCGGGTCTTACAATCTCAGTGTCTGGTTTGAGCCCACAGATGCCCCAGGCAAAACAAGTGCCCAACTGACATCCCCAGGACATCTCTTAAACCAATAGAGTCAAACCAAAACAGAAGCAGCTTTACCCAATAAATCTACCTTGGAAAACACTATGATTCTTTTAGGAAACATAAGTGCAACTATGAAACAATACTCATTTTTATTCTCCTAACTAAGCCATACTTGCATCTTTCACTGGAATTCTTGAGGTCGTGACCACTTCCTGCAGAAGTTACAGGGCAGCCGACGCTCAGCCCTTAACTCCATTATTTTACTGAGTCTGCCAATAACTTCCCATGTGTAAAATCATGCCATAAAGTCTGCCTTTAATTTTCTGCCTTTGTCTCAGAGTTTGCCCATCTAAGCAGTAAATGAAGGGGGTATAAATGTGTGCTGAGGAGTTCTGGGGATAAAAAGAGGGGGAAGTTTTGTCCTGATGGCTTCTGCATATTGGAATTGTGGTTTCTGAACAAATATTTATGAAAATTTAATCAAAACCCTTTCAATCTTCTGGCTTTCTTTTAAACATTCTCATCTAAGGTCTTAATAAGCTTAGCATTGCATTCATTTTTCCAGGTTGATTCCCACTTAACAACCATACAATTAGACATAAAACAAAATCAGATTCATAGTTTTAATTTTTTTGTATTTTGAGTTATTGTTTTAAACAATCATTTCAAAAAAACTGTAAGATTTGGACATTTTCTTTAATTTAATTATGGACACACAAAACAATACAAATAAACTCTGGGAAAATTATTCAGATTGTTATTGTACAAAAGATCTATCATTAAGTCCAGAAGTTGACAAGCATTAAGATAATGAAAGATAAATATTAAGAGGAAAAAGAATCTTCCATCTCCTTTTAATCCAGAAGATATTTCTGGGTTCATAGAAGATCGGTAATAACAGAGAGACATCATGGTTTTGTTAGTTTAAAGCACAAATCCTTCCCGGCCTTGTCAGAAGTCTTTCTCCCTGCCCCCATATATATTCCACAGCTCCACTGTTGGGTTTCTCTGTATTCTTATTAAAGGGAGAGAATGGGTTGGGATAATAGCTCAGTTAGCACAGGCTAACTCAATGCCACTCAAACATGAGGACCTGAGTTGTGACCCCGAACTCCCCCAGGCACAGTGGCATACACTCATGGTGCCAGTACAGGGGGCAGAGAGGGGTGGAAGAGACAGCTGGATTTCAGGTGCCCCCTGGACAGTCAGTCTAGCAGAATGGCTAAGCTCCAGGGTGTGTGAGATATGGTCTCAGGGAATAAAAACAGCAATGCTTCACACTCCTGAGAAATGTCACTCGAGGTTGTCCTATAGGCTGCCCACATGCGCACATAAATACATGTGCACAGACACACACATGAACTTATACACACACATTCACATCCGTTAAAAAAAAAAGGAAGAAGAAATGAATGAAGCCAGAGAATGACAGAGAGAATATCAGAGGAGGGAAGTCCCTAAAATAAGTGACTATATAGTCAGCCTTAGGGTTAATTATCTCAGCCATTATGACAGTAAAATATCCCATGTGGTCCCCCCAAACTGTGATGACCGCAGGACTAGATAATTTGATTGACCATGCACATTGCCCTAAGGGGAAATGTCCAGTAATCCAAGGAACCTTGAGCTTATAGAGAATACCCAGTTTCACCTGACAATATTAAATGGAAAAATAACTTTATTAAGATGATCAGTCATTGAGAAACTGAATGTTTTGAATTTTGACTTCACTTGGCAACCACTTAACTCATTCCTTCCCTTCATAGATACAGAAATTTTATCCAAAATAAGCAGGTGATGAGGGAGTTTGGAGATAGTCCATCAGTAAGTACTTTCCATGCAAGCATGAGAACCTGAACTTGATCCCTTGTGCCCACATAAAAGTTAGGCAAGGTGCCTATCTATAACCCCAGCACTGAAGAGACAGTGAAGGCAGACAGGAGGATCTGGTCAGCCAGTCTAGCTGAAACAAAGAACTCCAGGTTCACTGAAACACCCTGTCTCAAAAATTAAGATGGTGAAGCCAGGCATGATGATGTGAGCCTTTAATCCCAGCATTCCAGGGTTAGAGGTAGGTGGATTTCTATGTGTTTGAGATTAGCCAAGGCTGCAAAGTAAGACGCTGCAAAAAAAAAAAAAAAAAAAAAAAGTGGAGTGTAATCAAAGAAAATATAAAGATACCTAATGTTGACTTCTGTCCTAGGTGGGGGTGGGGGAGAGACAGGCAGACAGACAGAGAGAAGTCAGCTGGCCTTTGGGGACATTGCCCCTTGAAGGGTATTTGGGTACCAGCTATACACACATGATTAGTTTCAAGTTCTTCTAGAAGATCCACTGTATTAGCTAAGGAGAGTAATGGAGTCATTCCTGAGTTGCTGTATGTTTTAAGAGGAAAAGACATGAGTTGGTACAAACTGGATTTTTATGTGTTGTTGTTTGGTTGTTGGTTGTTGTTGCTTTTGCTACTGCAATTTTGGTGATAGAACCAAACTCACCCACCTACAAACTGGTTTTGCTTAGAGCAGAGCTGCTTTACTTTTCCCCCTTTGTCATCAGCTATGATTGGGAAAATGGCTGTCTCTTGTTTCCCAGCTGAGACCTGACGAGGCTTGCTGTGGATTGAGGACTGCTGAAAGCCTGTTTGTAACAGGAACTCCCCTGCAGGAAGACCCCTCCCTACATCCAGGTCAAGAAAAGATCAAGCAGGATCAAGCAAGAGCAAACTACTACCTCTAGCTGACAGGAGACAGGAAAGCCCAAGTCCCATGAACCTATCTCCACGTGCGTCCTGGTATCTGAATGCAGACCTGTATGTGTGTGCCTTTTAGGAACAGGGGCTGTCTGTCACCTGGGGTACATAGCTCTCTCAAGATTGCTGTCATCAATTTGCTCTGTTGGTTTATATTTGGTTTGATTTTATTTTGTTCTAATCTTATTGGCAGTTATTTGACTGAAGTTTCTCAAAGCCTTTATCATGTAGATGAATCACAGATTGAAAAAAGGAGAAAGAAGAGGGAGGGAGGAAGCGAGAGAAGAAGGGAGGAAGAGATAGAGGGAGGGAGTAATAAAGAGAGGGAAGGAGGAAGAGAGCGATGGAGGGAGGGGAGGAAAGAAAAGAGGTGGTTTAGGTCTTCTTTCCTCTCTCTCTCTCTCTCTCTCTCTCTCTCTCTCTCTCTCTCTCTCTCTCTCT